>NC_061118.1:103983631-104283631 GCF_002878395.1 Capsicum annuum | reverse complement strand
TATGAGTGGAGCCAATCCATACTGAGAATCACATGAAACTCAGCTATCTCTAACTTCACAAAGTCAAATAAGGTGACTTTTTGGGATATTATTACCGTACTGTTCCTGTATACCTGCCTGGCTACAATAGAGACACCTACTGGAGTAGATAGTGATAAGGGTTTTGCTAAAGATTTGGGACTGATACCAAAATCGACTACTAAATAAGGTGGTACAAAGGAGAAAAAAGCTCCAGCATCAAATAAAGCATAAATATGATGGTTAAATACCTATAACATACCCATAACCACATCAGGAGAACTTTCCTGATCATGAAAGAACTAGAGTGCATACAATCTGTTCTGGTGCTAACCACTGGTGGCACTGGAAGTGGTGCCATGCTAAGTTGGGTAACTTACTGGAGCTAATGACTGATTGGACTGACCCTGTCGGCATAAATATCTTCCCCTCTAAGACACTACTCGATATTCCCTGATCTTGTGTCCAAGCTTATCACACCAAAAACATAAATCACTGTAGCCTTTACACTAACCCTAATGATTTCTCTCAAATTTCCCGTAGAGCAGATTAGAATGACCACTATTCACACTACCCTAGGGCTTAGATCCTGGCGCACTATCCTAATTGTCATTCTCGAATATTGGTATTGGCGCACTATCTGAAGATTCAGCAGGGGCACAAAACTTTTGATGGAACTGAGAACGGTTACTACCCCCTGACTTTATCTGAGGAAAATTAAAGCTACCTAGCCTAGCACACTTATTCTCCCTCTTTCTCCTTAATCTTCTGATCCTCAATCTATTAAGCATGGACTATAAGCCTAGATATATTCATATACTTAATCAAAATGGAAGTTCTATATTCCTTGACCATAATATCAGATATACCAGATATGAACTTACTTATTCTAGACCTATTATCAGCCACAACAGAAGAAGCATACCTCGTTAACTGAGTAAACTTAAGTTAATACTCCTTCAGACTCATATTACCCTGATTCAAATTAATAAACACCAGCACCTTAGCTTTCCTCAACTCCAAAGGGATAAATCTATCTAAAAAGGTTGTGGCAAACTCCTCTCACTCTACAGGCCCCATATTTGTGCCCCTATCCCCCTTTTGCTGCTTATACCATGTAGGAGATACATCTTGCAACTGATATACAACCAAATCTACACTCACACTCAAAGTGACACTCATGATATCAGTTACCTTTTGAACCATATCAAGATATTCTTGTGGATCCTCCTTAGACTTGGATCCCACAAATAATGAGGGATTCATTTGGGTGAAATCCCGAATCCTAGATGTAACTATATTTGCCACTTGATTAGCTTAGGCAATATCTTAATGGTTGTTTTGAACATCTGCTGAGTGAGCTAAGGTAGTGAATGCATCTTTAAACTCGGCATGAGAGATGTAGTCATTCATGGGATTTTCCTAAACAGGCGGAGGTATGGATTGATTCCCATTTCTTTTTCTGTTGTTTCTTTTGGAAGAAATTGTCTACTAATAGATGGAAGAATGAGTCTGAAAGAGTGTTTTAAATATAGCTCATTCTCATTCTCACGACATGAATACTGGAAAAGGAAAATGTTCCTAAAATGTCTTGTAGCCTCATGTCCATAAGTGTGACCATGCACAAGACTCTACTCAACAAAGTTTTTCAGTCTCCCTAGGAAACTATAAAACCTTACGCTCTGATACCTAGTTTTATGATTACCTGAGGCTACCCCCTAGTCGTAACAACGGTTCTTATGGTCACAAGTGACCACAAGATAACCTATGAGCTGGTACCTACTGTGAGCATTGAGTCAGCTAATAATAAAGGCATATCTGGAAACAACTAATAATTCTGTAAGGTTTTAAATACAAAAAATATAACTAGCGCCCAAGATTAAAATATCTGTAAAAAATACTGAAATCCATCTGATAAGTATAATAAGCTAACTGACTGTCTGAATGTCTGAAAAGCCTCTAACTGACTGACTGTGGAGTTGATGAGACAAACCCCCAAGTAACTTTGACTAAATGAAAATACTGAACTACTGAGATAAATTAAATTAAAACAATCATGTCCTCAATAGATGAGGACTCACCAACACAGTTGTCATTGATAAGCTAAACTTTGTATGTGTAATCAAGAAACTATACATCTGAACATATGATATTAGTCATCATAGCGTGAAGAAAAATATGTGTTCAGTACATTGAATGTGTTGGTATATGAGATGAGGTTAGGCTGAAATATCTGGGTTAACTATGCATGAGATAATTACTAACTAAATAGCATGAAATAATTGAGTATGGATGCATGAAATAGCTGAGCAAAATGCATAAGAGCTGTAAAATTAGAGAATGCATGACAAAGCATGTATTATTTCTGAGATAATCTGTAAGCTGAATTTCTAAAATCTGATAACTGAATAACTGGTAATATGTATACTTTGGTCAAGCAAACTTGAACTAAATTCTGTACTGAATACTGAATTGAGGCTGTGGGAGGTATCTTCTAACTGACATGCCCAAATATAACCTAATCGGGGTCCAAACTGTAACGCCTTTCTGAAGGGTGTCAGTACTATTCCATGGGTACTAATAGTGGTTATGTGTATCCACTAATATTATGTCCCAAAGGAGAAAGGTGTCAATCCTAAACTGATGGGTGACCCCTAAGAGGAAGTCAAGCCTAAACAGACGGGTGACTCCTCCGTGGAAGGCAAGCCTAAACTAACGGGTGATTCCTCATATCCTACACTGGCTAGAGAATAGTGGAATACAGGAACCACTATTAACAACTCTTCCTAACTAATGGGAAAGCCACCATCCTTGCATTCTCTTGGTGATAAATCCTACTTCTAACGAAACTGACATTGATTACTGGACCGAACAAAGTTTAACTGAGCAAACAACTGATCATGATATCTAACTGAATGACAATGCTCATGGTTTATCTAAACCCATTCTAAATATACTAAAATTATGTAAACAGTTAAGTATCAAGTGTTCATAACCCTCCATCACTGAATGGAAATAGCAATAAGGACATATAAAAGCTTTGAAACCATAATAGGGGATCATCTTTAAAAATCCAATCATTTAGACATTTTATCAAACACATGAAATTCATAATCTTAAGCATGGGAATGATAAAGCATGCAAAAAATAACATAATTTCAATGCCAACACCATGAATTTGAGATTCAACATGAAAATTTTATTATTCAAACAAGTAAGGTCCTAGTCCATCGAAAAACACTTGTAAATATAATTTTTAATTAAAATTCGTAAGATATTCATGAAGATAATTATCATAAATATGTATAATTCATAATTTAAAACATAAAAATGGATTCTTGGACTCCATGGGTGGAAAGGTCCCATGGATAAACATCACACATACCATAAACCCTTAAACTTGAAAGAGAAACACAATCTTGATACTTTTCTTGAAAGATCTTAGATTGGAAAATTTAAACTCTTGGTTTTTATGGAGAGGAGGTAATTGACTTTGCTGTTCTTAAGAGATGGTTAGGGTTTCTTTGAGTGGAGAATTGAGGAAATTGGGCATATAATGCACTAATGGTGCTTTAATTTGTGTTTTTAAAAATTGGATTGAGTTGAAAAGATTCAATAGCCCCTCCATCTCTATAACCAACGTGATGCGCCACTATCGCGGTTAGATATTGGAATCAAAATCTAAAATTGACCCAATCCTCCTCTAAATATTTCAAAAATTCCCAGAGATGTGCCCCTTATTTGCTTGAACATGAATTAACTGAAAAACCTATGTTTCGAGGGCGGAAAGACCAATTTAAAAATCCTAAAATTTAAACAGCAAAAAATTTGGCTAAGTCCCCAACACTTTGTGAAATTCTCAGGCTTCAAACCACTTATGCATGCAACTAGGAGTTGAACTTAGCTAATTATAATATAGGTTATTACAATATTCTTGGTTCCAACCCGAGTTCTAGTTGTCGTCATTGAGTTGAGGTCATGCGGTGTTGATCATCAGGAGAAAGGGTGAGCCCTTGGAGTTCCAGTTTCCTTTTTTTCTTTTCTATCCTTATTTTGTATTTTGTATTCGAGACAAATGTATAAGACCATTTAAGACCATAAGGCATTGAGTTGTAACTTCTATTGTCGAATGTAGTTATGTTTTTATAGTAATACTATCAGGTCATGGGATTAAAATATATGGATTGAACACTCTATTCATAAGGTCTATAAAAGTTGTAGGACTATTTTTTAGTCCAAAAAACATAACAAGAAACTCATAGTGACCATATTGAATTTAGAAATTTGTCTTAGGGATGTCCTATTCCCTAACCTTCAATCGATGGTCCCTGGATCTGAGATCAATCATAGAGAAACAAGTGGCACCCTAAAGTTTGTCTAACAAGTCATCATTTGAAAGAATAAAATACTTACTTTTAATTATGAGCTTATTTAACTAGTCATAATCAATTTACATTCTTAGGGAACCATAGTTGTAATCAATTCACATTCTCGGGGAACCATAGTTGTCATCAATTCACATTCTCGGGAACCATAGTTGTAATCAATTCACATTCTCGGGGAACAATTGTTCTTCCAGAAAAAGTGAATTAGGTCACCCTATGGGGAAATACTAAGTCTAAAGAATCCCTTCTCTATATGGTCTTTAAATAATTATTTCAATTCTTTTAACTCAGTTGAAACTATTCTATATGAAGAAATATAGATAGGATGCATATTAGGATGAATGTTTTTCACAAAGTCTATATCCTTGTTAAAGAAACTCTTTAAATATCATCAGGACCTTTGGAAACTCATAGACTATAAGAAATAACTAAAAATATGGGTCATAGAGTTAGACTACTTAACCAAAACTAGATAGTTAATATACCTCTTTGAGATCATCCTTTTGGACTTAAATATGAGATAAGATAAATCTTATGCATGACCAAACTACCTTAAAAAATAAGGTGTGCTCATTCAAGAGTTGAAACTTTATAGCTCTATTTCTACCATTAACTAAGGCACAACAAGAATACAACTAATCCATGACTAGAATGACATTGAATCTTGTCATATCTAGCTATACTAGATCAATTGTGGTATTCTTATGATAGATAAATATAAATCAACTTTTATAGATTTTCAGGCTTTATTAGGTTCTTTAACTAGAGTAAAATTGAAAAGGTGACTAGGAGTTAGTTGAGTCTGAATCTAGAATTCATATAAAAATAAGGGGTTACAAAAGAAAAAGTGGTTCTAGGTTATAACAAAGCATATACGTTAAGATAAAAAATTTTTAACATACCAATAACAATATCTAGCGAGCTCTCTTAATCCTAAAGAGAAGACAAGGTGTAGAAGCAGTTCTGACTACTGCCTATACTGAAGCGGTGCCTTTCTGAGCGCTACTTGAGCATATCTATGGTAAAATACTTGATTATAATATTTAAGGTGTTCTCAAAATAATATTGTAACCAAAATGATCACTTAGATTTTAGACAAGAAAACTAGTGTAACTAACTTGAAATATGTGTTGTTTTAGTGTATCTCATTGAATTCTATTATGTTGTGTGGACTAATTTATATTTTTTGATGTTATAGGATACATGGATGAATTTAAAATCAATGTGGGAAGCTAAACAAGCTATTTTTGAACAGGAAAGACAGTCAAGAAGTGAGGAATGCAAAGGCAAAAGGAAGGTGTTCTAGATGACAAAAAACCTCCAAGATAAAGGTATTCCATGAGCAAGAACATGAATACTTAAGCTTATGTTTGATTTTTTTATATATTTATTATCATAGTTGGTTGTTCATGTGTAATACTCGTCCCTTTTCTTAGCTTGTAAATCATCTCAAGGATGTTAGAACTTGTTTTGAAATAATAATTCATTATTATACATGTGATATTTCCATAAATTCCACTTCCTATCACGTGGTAAATTTAATAAGCTTTCCATCTTCAATATATAATTTGCCCAAATCCGACACCCGGGCGAAGAGTTAGAGCATTGTTAGTGAGACAGTGTTTGACCTAAGCCTTCAGCATGTCGCAGAGATAACTTAACTGGAAATTGTCAAATTCCAGTGTTGCTCCACGATACTGGCGCATCGCTCCAAACTTCTAGTTCATAGACAAGGTGGCAATGCAGTAGCTCCGCGTTGGGCCACTGTGTAGTTTCCCATTTGTCAATTTCCAGTTACATGGCATGATAGCATTGTGTCGCGCTAAGGGCCCTATTTGGGAAATTTTATTGAAAATTAAATTACATGTCTAGGGTTAAAAGGGTCAATTCCCCCCTCCTATATAAGCTTCCAAACACGGGATTTAGCCCTTATTCATCCAAAATATTGATTTTTTTCTCAAATACTCTCAGGAACTCAAGCTAGGGTTTTCATAGAAGGTCCAATTTCAAGAAAGTTTCACCATCAATCTTTATGACATCACGATCTAAGGTATGTATAGTGTTCATTCATGGACTCATTTCTTTCATGAAGTCCAAGAATCCTTTTTAACTACAAGTTGTGGATTTTCTTTATGTTTTCATGCTTTGTATGTTCTCTTTCATGTTGATAAATGAGGAATTGATTTCTATTCCATGATTTGATGATAAATTTCATGTGGGTTGATTAGTATAGATAAATATTTATGAAATGTCATGACTAAAACCTTGTATGATGGAATTGGAATTGAAGCATGAGGTTTAATTGTTGTATAATGTGCTTTATATGTACTATGCCTACAATATGTTTGATTAAATGCCTAGATGAAGGAAAATTGTCTAACTAGCATAATATCATGAAATCCGCATGTATGTACAAGTGTATGCCTATTACATGTTTGATGAAAGGCTCCTACGAATGTAGTATGTATTACGATGTTAGTCAAGTCATCAAGTAAATCATGCTATGTCAGTTTTCTTTTATCGAGTCCTGGGGGTACTTGTACCCAAATTATTAGCTGTGTGCCTAGAGCCATGTCATGTTTTCACGATACTCTCAGTCAAGCTATGAAATATTAGACTTCAGATAGTCTTATAACTCAGGAAAAATCTCTACGATCTCATGACTCAGTCAGTTGTCAGATATCAGTAGTATTTCATCAGCCACAGAAATTTTAGTAACTCAGTTCATGCTCAGTTCAGTTTAGTAAATCATGTTCAGTTTCCATTCATATGGGAGTAAGAATTAGCACCAAGTGAACCCAAGGATGGGGACTCACCTGTTATACAAGGGTGTGATTCCTAGAAGCAATCCTTGCATTCCAAAATTATGTAGCCAGCATAGGTTGAGACATCGTAGCCTGCTATATGAGGTTAGATGAGGTGGCTTAACCTGTTATGTGAGGGTTCCCACTGTTCTCACTAGAGTTACCTGTTATATGAGGGTTACTGACATTTTGTCCTTACCAGTGGCGCAGTATTAACACCCTTCCAATCAAGGCATAGATTGGACCCCAGCTCAGCTATTATAGCACCTTTGGGGCAAGTCGATTAGATACTACTTCCCACAGTTTCATGTTACAGAATCAGGAGTGTAAGATATAGTCAATCAGCCTCAATAATAGAACTCAGATAGTTCTTCAGATTTCAGGACTTTCAGATATAGTCAACTCAGATCCAGTACGAAACTCAGATAGTTCCATCAAATTAAGGACTGTCAGATATAGTCACCCATGTTATCAATATTATTCAGATATAGTCTTTCATGTTATCAGTCATTACAGTTACTAGTATGTCACTTTATTAGTATACCGACTTAAAAATCATGAAATCACATTATCAATTACAGTTACGTATTTATGCATGTATTCTCACGTTCATGTTAGATAGTCAGTTAGCATTATTCATGCATATGAACCATTGCATATAGCCTACCTCACATGTATACTCGGTACATATGTATTGACGCATTTACGCTATGGTGCTTTATTTCTATTTTATACCATAGGTTTAGAGACACAAGTTCCTGATCAACAGTAGATTCCAGATTCAGCAGTCAGAGTAAGAGTAAGTCCTCATACTTAGAGGACATAATGATTTTCTAGTATATCATTGATTAGCTTATTAGTTGGAGTTAGTTGGGGACATGTCCCATCAACTCCATATTCAAATTCTTTAGAAAGTAGAGGCTTTCAAACTAGATGTAGACTAGATACAGAATAGATGTAGACTAGATGCAGACTAGTTGCAGACTAGATACAGACTATCATATTTTAGACTTCAGTTTTGTTTTGGGTATTCTATTATCCCACACAGATGTTACGTTATACAGTTATATTCATGATCGAACCTTATGTTGTTTCAAAACATGTTTATGCATTATTATGTTATCTTATGCAATATACAAGTATAGATATCAGTCATGGGTTAGCTTGTGGTCCTTCGGGGTCATGAGCACCGTGTAGTGTTCCATTTCAGAAAATTGAGTCATTACATCATGTATCTTGTTATTACTATTCTATGGATTTATGACCCTAAGGATAAACTATATTTTTATTGTGAGCCCCGAAGGAGGAACAATATATTAGAACGTGAGATGTATAGAGTGGGATCTTAAATGTCCAAGTGATTGAAGTTTGGATTTGTATTTAGGATAGGAATGTACCTAATTCTCCCATTTGGTTATCATTTGGGATGAAATATAATTTTTTTTATATTAGCTCTCACATCCCTTGTCAACTATGTAGTTTTAAAG
Organism: Capsicum annuum; assembly: GCF_002878395.1. Lineage (NCBI taxonomy): Eukaryota > Viridiplantae > Streptophyta > Magnoliopsida > Solanales > Solanaceae > Capsicum > Capsicum annuum. The sequence goes on along the minus strand of NC_061118.1, from coordinate 104,274,937 downwards.
CTAAGTTAGATAGACCATTAAAGGCTCAGAAGACCATAGTCATGTTATCAACCCTGTGAATCAATAACAAAGAAAATTAACTAAACAAACTATATTATATAGCTAAGTAGGACTGTTCATAGTGCATTAACCCTGGCTTTCTACCCATTGTTGTTCAAATACTTTATAATTCTGAATTATATACAATTTCTTTAAGGTTTCAAATATTAAATGTCATTGGTTACTCTTATACTTGTTTTGTCACGATCCAAAAATCCAAGGGTCATTATGGCACTTGTCACAAACATTGACAAATTAGCCTATCACACAAACTGATATAAAAAGGGAAATAACAATCCAAACACAAGGCTAGGCTCCTACAATGAAGCTAAACCATATCAATATAACAATAGCGGAAAGCCTAAACTCAATGATAACATGCAAAACTCCTAATATCTAGTGTCACAATGTAAGAATTACTCAAACAACCCATGTATCAAATACATTAAAAATCCAAAAAGAACAATCTCTATCTCCAAGTAATAGTAAAGACATAGTCTAGTACAAAAAGATAGAAGTGGTCCCAGATGCATGAAAATCTGACCACTACCTTGAATACCTTTGAAGGCACCTGAACCAATAAACGTGTGGCGCACTCAAACTACGACCTAGACCAAGAAGGCACAGTAGGAGTGATTATTGGCCACTTGTACTTAGTAGGTATCATAGGCTAATTGAACAAAGTAGATAGTGACATGACAAAAAATTGGGCCATATCATTGGGCACCTCAAGCTCACTTGAACTAGAGGTTGCCCCAATAACCTAACAAAATCATCACATCAATCATAAGAGTAGGATGGATTCCAACCATAAAGTAGGATATCGAAACAAATACTAATTGTCGTAACTTAAACATTTATAAATATTTTATTTGATTCATCAAACTAGACTAGATACCTAAGTCTACAATAATCGACAAAACCTCTACCAATTAGATGTCTTACATATGTCGGGACATGCCCTTGATTATAGCCAAAATTCTAAGTCTAAATAAGTCTATTAATATAAATAAAGACTTGAAATGTGAGACTTTTGGATGTATGGAACCTCACCACTTTAATGTCAAAAGTCGATCCACTCGATTGTATGATCACTACGTAGGAAAAGAAGAAAAAGCTTTGTCCCCTATGTCGCGTGGAGACATAGTGTCCGAAGATGGTTAGCGGTTGGAACGCTAACATATAACTCAAGGATAAAAATAAACTAGCATCATCATTTAGTCATCAAGTCAATATATCATATTCTTTCACAATCAAACACATTATCTATGCATATAAGTATAACACATGCCAAACAAGGGAAATAAGTCTTAACACCACTCATGGAGTACTCAATCAAAGACATAAGGTGAAGGACTCTGATCTCCCACACCAGATTCAAACCATTCTTACTAGGCCAAAGACTTTAGCTGCTCTCATTTATGTTAGATAAGTGTTTTTATCCACATACTTATTCATTCAAGCCAAAAGACCCTAACAACCACTCTTAAGGAAAGGGACTCTAACCTCTAGTTTCTTAGGCAAGGGACTCTAACCTCTAGTTTCGTAGGCAAGAGACATTAACCACAAGTCCATTCCTTAGGCATGGGACTCTAATATCATGCATTCATTAGGCATTGGACTCCAACCACATGCATTCATTAGGCATGGGACTTTAACCACATGTATTAATTTGGTATGGGACTCCAACCATTACATTAACTTGGCATAGGACTCCTACCTCATGCTTTCACTAAGCATGGGACTCCAACCATATATATTCTTGGGACTCTAAGCTCAAGTTGCCCTGGTGTTACTAGGCAAGGGACTTTAACCAAAAGCCCTCTAATTACCCTTACTAGTCAACCCTTGGTTCCTAACTTTTTTATTTATGCATCCAATACTTAAGGAATCTAACCCATTTGACTAATTCAACACCACATATGACCTCATGGATCTCATGGAACTATTCATCCATCACACACATCAATAGGCACATGCCTTAATTTAATTCATTATTCAAATCAACTTTATGGTCATCAAGACCCTAACACACCATTCACCCTTCACTAGCAATCTTGCAACACATTCTATACCACTCATTAGTTCAAAACACAATTTAAATTCAATTTAATGATTAAGGACGTTAACCCCTTATTAATCACCAGCTCTACAAGGTCATCAATTAGTACTTACAAGGCTCATAATACATTCAAAATACCATTTATCATTCATTCATATTTATTGGGCCATTTCCCTAGTTAAAAGTATCATCAACATGTAACTAGTAATTTTACTTAATCATTTTCACAAACACAAAGTGTACCTGCCTTTACCAAGGCCATATTCAAAGAAACAATCATTAATATTAGGGTTTCTTAAGACTGAATTGTTAAGCTACAACTAAAAAGCATCCACCTTTACAAAACATCAACAATATCATGTATAAGCACAAGTCTAAGCAAGAACACATATAACTCTTCACTAGGCATCAAACCCGTAGTATTTTGATTTCTAAATCTCAATGTACATTTACTAATTCAAGTGTTAAATACATGGGTTTAGAGTTATTTAGAAAGTGGAAGAGGTACATGACTTAAACAAGTTGGTGCAATAAAGAACTTGATACCTCTCTAGCCTCGAGATGAACCCTCTTCAAACCCTAGCCTTCAATCATGTTTCAAGACCCTTTGAGAGTATTTGGAATGTTTGATCCACTACACACATGTTATCAGAGTCTAACATGACTTATATAGGGACAGGACTTAGGGTTTTAGGAATGGGAAATAACAATAAGTCCCTTTGATAAAAGATGGAAAATGACCCCATCCAGGGGTACGACTCCCCCATACGATTCACTCGTGAACCATACCCTAGGGTACTAGTGGTACCTTAAATAGTACCCTAGTCTTCTCCTAGGTCACCCATACTATTAAGGGTACAACTAGGCACCCTTAAGTCATATCCAAAGGGTATGAATCACGTCTAACTTGTATGGACCAACCATATAGAAAATAGTCAACTTAAAATTGTGTCCTTACTCCATATGATTTTATAGTATATGACTCGTATGCATTGGTTACAACCAAGGGAGGACCATGTCATATAGGGGACATAATGTTGACCTCCTAGGAAGATTCAATGTATGAAAAAGAGAAGGAAAGTTGGGTACGACTCTTAGGCATGGGTATGAGTTACATGCCAAGTCATATGATGGATAGTGTGTCCAATGTCCAAAATTTTTTGCAAAGCCAAGATCATGGGTATTTCATTCTCCCCAATTTAGGATAATTCATCCTCAAATGGAGAGGGGGTAAGGAAAGCATACACACTAGTTAACACACCAACACACATCAAACAAACCTCTTATCAAGTTAGAACAAAGCACAAAACAAGTATATAACATAACTCGCCTCATAATAATCTTAAACCAACTATTTCATTTCATTGACCTTAGGACTCAAACCCACTTCTTATAAACAAACTCACTCGATTCACAACTTAATGAGTTTAACTCAGTTTCTAAACAATACATAACTCAAGGTAGGAATATTAACACATACCTCAATAACGAGTATTTGGAATAGGAAACAAATGCGGTTACTCAGACTTTATGTCCTCATCCACCTTTCAAGTAGCTTCCTCAGACTTTTTGTTCCTTCATTGAAACCTCACTAAAGCCACCTCTTTTGTTCGCATCCTATGAACTTTCCACTCTAAGATCTCATTGAGACCTACTTAAAGAACAAAGGATTTGAGATAACAATACCAACCGCCTCTACTCAACACATAAAACTCTAGAGAGATGGACTAGTGCTAGAGAGAAAGACCCACCTAACTTAGAGTTTATCAAGTCACATCACTACAAGAGCTTTAGTTTATTTATGAAATAACACTCCCATATTCAAGCCTATTCAAAGCAATAAGGAGTTAACTTAAGCCACCAAGCACTACTCCTCTAATCTATCCCGCAAGACCCCTCCTTTTTCATTACTCTTATAATATAGATACCATGAGTAAGGGATGGGGACAACCATATCCAACCACTATAACCAAAATCCCCAACCTATATTTGAATCCCAAAACTATAAAATAGCTATACCATTAAACAATTCATACGACCAAGCCTAATTACATCTTTTATGTCTTCAACACAACTACAAGTATACCTACCAAATCGCGACATTCACGCCTATTGTTTGTATACCCGAGGTATAATCTATCCATTAAAAGGTTTAACACTCTCTACTACTTTCTCAAGGGTTTTCACCACCTACTCTTTTCCAATCCATTGCTTGTGGGACAACTGTACCTCACCTTTCAAAACCTTAACCATAGTAGCTACTCTAGACTCTCCCCCACTTAAGGACTTCTACACTCTCCATTACCACCATCACCATGTTTCCAAGCCAGTACTACCAAATTTTAAGGGGAGCTATTTAAGGATCCAAAGTACAAAGATTATCCATGCCATCCAAGGCCAGAAAAAGACCCTCAAAATAAAACACGAGACCATAGGCATGAGGAACTTTATAACAACTAACTAGACCAATATAGCGAGTCATCTCGAACAAGCCATACTGCAAGAGGGGTCCTTAAAATTAGACACCAAAAGAAAAATAACCACATATACCACGACTAGTGTAAAATGAGGTCAAGACTCATATCCCAAGAATAAGGTGAATACAACAATGCAAACTTTGGGTGTATGCCCTAAAGGAATGCATACAACACTAGTAGGGAAATCTCTTTGCCGAGATAGAAGAGAATCACTAGAATATGAAACCCGACCTCTCCTTGAAGTCCACTTCTATAAAAAAAAATTATATTGACCCACAACTTTCATCCCATTACCCCTACAAGCACAACACTCCGCCCTAATGGGTGCCACTAAGGATATATACTATGACCACTTGGTTCTCCCATACCCAAAATGTTATTGATCTAAATACTATCTATAGCTTGGTATAGCCATACAAGCTCCATGCTCTAACACATTCAATGACTAAACCTTCAATTGACTAGTTAAACCTTACTCCTAGCCTATATGGCCTAACCATCCCACTACTGTACCTACCAAGTCATCAATATCGTCCAACCTACTAATTTACCTCCATAATTTCTGCATCAGACCCTTGATCTGGCATACTCTATCCATCAACATCAACATCTAAGATTCATACTTTGAGTTAATCAACTACAATGTACTACCAACAAAGTATCCCATATAAGGAATGCACAAACACAGCCCACCACACAAGGTGAACTCTTTGAACTCTTTATCCATAATCGACGAACATTCACTTTTGGGGAAACCACCACTCTTATACATGAATGCACAAACACTTTTACAAAAAAAATCATTCTATAGCAAAAGTATAGAAATTGAACCAATATCTGAAATAAAGCCAATTCATAACTCATTCCCCCTCTTATTCTAGGGTACTAGGAAGGTCATCAAGGAGAACCTCAAGACACTCATACTTCACGGGGATGGATTTTAGAGAAGAGCCTGTCAAGTTGGAATCGTTAACTCAGACCAAAAGACACAAACACTTTCCAGGGGTCAACTTTTTAGGCTCTATATTAGAGACAAGCCTCCTCTTTCTATACAATGATTGACTTATTAAGGAAGCTTAGACATGACCCTACGGGTCTAAGAATCTAAAGAAGTATACCACGAGAGTAATCGACGTATGCCCGAGGTATCATCAAATCAACCAGGTCTAACCCTATCAAGTTTACCCTAACATCTCTATCGCTAACAGACACTACACAACCCTTGTAGACTCATTTAACAACCATGTAGTCATCTATTGTGGCAGAAACAAAGAAAAGTCTAAAATAACTTTAGGATAAATCTAAGATACAGAATAACAAATGCAGTCTCATAAGAAGAAGTAGACCCTAGGTCAAATAAATAATACATATCATACAAGAAGAGTTATAATATACCCGTGTCTTCATATCAAGATGCTTCAAACTCTTGAAGGGTAGTAGGAGCATTTAGACAATCTTGACCAATGTTAGATTTAAAAGTAGCACCCCTTGGTTTAAATGCTAGAGAAGTGGCGAATGGTAGCCTATTTTCCCAGGCAAAAATCCTTATGGGACACTCCCATTGTATATGACCCTGTTGCCTATAGCTAAAACACTAATTTCTTTATTCATTGCAACAACCATGGTGCGACCGACCACAACACTGACAAGGAGGATAAGAGATTGTAATTTGGGCCCTAATGGCCTAATATTGGGCACTTTGTTCCCTTAAAGCATTACTAACATTGAGATGTCTATTTCCCAATGGATTTGGGTAGGGGCACTAGTCATATAACCAGAGTTAGGACCTATCCAATTCTTCATCCTGGACTACTTACCACTACACTGGTGCCTCCCTTTTGCCTAGAAAAGTAAGAACTCTTACCCGAATTCTTTCTTGGTCTTGCCTCATTCCTCCTTATAACAATAGGATTGGAGTGGTGTGATAGAGTTTCCACTATCTGGGCTAATAGATAAATAAAATGTCGGAACTCGGCATTATTAACCTCTTCCTAAGGTAACTGAGCACGAGTTTCACCTTGTGGAGTAAGGTTAGGGGAGATCTGTAAGGCTCCATGAGAAAAACCAGAAACTACAACCCTTGGACGGGTCTATATCCCTGTAGTTAGACGAACTCTGCCTATGTTTCCCTTAATTAGGACAAAAGGGTTTGCCCGAATGTCAGATCTCCTTGGAGGCATGATCTGAAGAATAAGCAAACAGAAATCAGAAAGAATCCAAGACCTTATACTCTATAGCTTTAGATAGAAACACAAGAAAATGAAACATTCCTAAGTGTTTTATAGCCCCTCTATTATAAGTGTGGTGCGCGTCACACCCACAAAAGATACCCTACTTGACACGACTTTGTGGTCGCCTAACTCATAATGAACTTAGGCTATCATAAAAACTTGACACGACTAGAAATTGGGCCATATTGTATGGGCACCTCAAGTTCACATTAACGAGAGGTCGCCCCAATAACCCAACCCTATTATCACATCAATCACAAGAGTCGGATGGATTCCAAGCATAAAGTAGGATATTAAAACATATAGCACTAGTCGTAACATAAACATGTCTAAACATTTCATTTGATTCATCAAACTCAAAATATATATATACCCATGTCCATATTCATCCAAAAAACCTCTACCAATTCAATGTCTTAGATATGTCAGGATATATGCCTGACAATTGCCAAAATTCTAAGTCTAAATAAGTCTATTAACATAAACAAAGACTTGAAATGTAAGACTTTCAGATGTGTGGAAGTTCCCCATACTAATGTTAACACTTGATCCACTCTATTGCACACTCACTATGTACAAAAAGAAGAAGAAGCTTCGGCCTCTATATCTTATGGTGACATAACATCCGGAGACAGTTAGCAGTTGGAACACTAGCATATAACTTAAGCATAAGGAAAAAATATCATCATTATTTTATAGACAAGTCAATATATCATATTCTTTCACAATCAAACACATTAGCATTGCATATAGGTATAACACATGCCAAACAAGGGAAAACAAGTCTCAACACCACTCATGGAGTACTCAATAAAAGACATAAGGTGAAGGACTCTGATATCCTACACTAGACAAACAGTTCTTATTAGGCCAAAGACTTTAACTGCTCTCATTTATGTCAGACAAGGGTCTTTAACCATGTACTTATTTATTCAAGCCAAAAGACCTTAACCACCAATCTTAGGAAAAGGACTCTAACCTCTAGTTTCTTAGGCAAGAGACTCTCACCTCTAGTTTCTTAGGAAAGGGTCTCTAACCTTTAGTTTATTAGGCAAGGGATTTTAACCAAAAGTCCGTTCCTTAGGCATGGGACTCTAACATCATAAATTTATTAGGCATGGGACTCCAACCACATGCATTCATTGGGAATGGGACTCCAACCAAATGCATTAATTTGGCACGGGACTCCAACTACATGTATTCACTTGGAAAGGGACTCCAACCACATCCATTCACTTGGCATGGGACTTCAACCTTATGCTTTTACTAGGCATGGGACTTCAGCCACATGCATTCTTGGGACTTTTGGCCTTAATTTTCCCTTGTGTTACTAAACAAGGGAATTTAACCACAATCCATCTCATTACCCCTACTAGTGGACCCTTGGTTCCTAACTCTTTTATTCATGCATCTACTCTCATACAATATATGTCAACACTTAAGGACTCTAACTTATTCAACCAATTCAACAGCAAATATGACCATAGTTCTCATGGAACCATTCATCTATCAAACACTTTAATAGGCACATGCCTTAATTTAATTAATTATTAAATTTAAGTTTATGGTCATTAAGATCCTTACACACCATTCACCCTTTATTAGAAATTTTGTAACACATTCTATACCATCCATTAGTTAAAAACACAATTTTAGTTCTATTTCATAATTGGGGACCTTATCCCCTTATTTATCATCAACTCGACAATGTCATCAATTACAACTTACAAGGTTCATAGTACATTCATAATACCATTCATCATCCATTCATGCTTATTGGGCCATTTCCCTAGTTCAAAGCATCATCAACATGTAACTAGTTATTTCACTTAGTAATTTTCACAAACACCTTGTGTACATACCTTTACCGAGGCCATATTCAAAGAAACAATCATAAATATTAGGGTTTCTCAAGACTCTTTTGCTAAGCTACAACAAAAAAGCATCCACATGTACAAAACATCAATAATATCATGTATAAAAATGAGTCTAAGAAAGAACACACATAACTCAACACTAGGAATCAAACCCTTAACGTTTGGATTTTAAAATCTCCATGCACACTTAGTAATTCAAGCGTAAAATACATAGGTTTTGAGTTATTTCGAAAGGGGAAGATGTACATGCCTCAAGAAAGTTGATGCAATGAAGAACTTGACACCTTTCTTTCCTCTCGATGAATCCTCTTCAAACCCTAGCCTCCAATCTTGTTTCAAGACTCTTTGAGAGTGTTTAAAATGTTTGATAACCACACCAATGTTATGAGAAGCTAACATTACTTATATAGGGAGGGGACTTAGGGTTTTTTGCATAGGAAATGACCACATGGCCCTTGGAAAAAATCTGGATATGACCCCATCTGGGGGTACGACTCCCCCATACGATTCACTAGGGAATCGTACCATAAGGTATGAATGGTACCCTGACTCATACCCTAGGCTTTTCTTAGGTCAATCACACTATTAAGGGTATGATTAGGCACCATTAAGTAATATCCAAAGGGTAGGACTCGCCCCTAGCTCATATGGACCAATCGTATAGAAAATAGTCCACTCCAAACTAGTTCCTCACTCCATACGATTGAGGAGTATACGAATTGTATGCATTGGTTATGACCAAGGGTGGACCATGTCATATAGGGATAGTCTACTGACCTCTTATTATATTCAAGGTACTAGAAGGGGAGGGTAAGGTGCTTACGACTCATATGCAAGGGTACGAGTGACATGCCAAGTCGTATCAAGGACAGTGTGTCCTAAGTCAAAAAATATTTGCAAGGCCAAGATCTTAGGTTTTTTAATAATAAGGCATACAAAAATACACACTAAGGGCATGTCACCTGCAGTAAAAATTATCCCTCAATGATAGCCCACACTGCTTGCACTAACAGGTCTATAATATCCACAAAAAACACACACAAAAATACAAGAAAGGAATACAAGTGTACATGTATACCACATATATGCAAAGAAAAGAAGAGAACAACATATACAAGTGTATCTAATACAATAAGGGAAGATAGAACAATGGATGGGTAAAAATTCAAACAAAATATACGATCACATCACAAATATTATAAACTAAATACAATCAGAATGATAATGACGATGATTATAATGTAATGCACAAGGTTGTCGCACAACCTCCAAGACCATCGCACAACGCCTGAGACAATTGCATAGTCTTCATATACACCTACGAAGCTAAAGCTTCAAGTCATAGGACACATAGAGGGTTCATCAATCCATCTACAATGCAATATCCATGCTCATCTCTGGCACATCCCCCAGACAAGGTCTACAAAATCCAATGTTCTCGGTGTTTTCAAAATTTCCTAATATTTTAAATATTTCTAGTGTTTCCAACAATTCCAATGTTTCTAGTATTTCTAGTGTTTTCGGAGCACATACATGATATATGACACAAATCAAGTGCAACATCCAACAACAACAAGCATATAAAACATACAACAAATAAGTGAAATAAAGTGTGTGATGCCATCAGAATGGTGATGCAATGTTCACAGCCAACTGGCCATGAGAATATCAAATAAATCCTCAATATACCAAAATGTAAGTCTAGACATCTACTCAATATATCCGACCACCTATGAAAACCAACATAATTCATATGCCAACAGAGTATGAACACATAAACATACATAATTGATACCATATTAGGTTTTTCATCAAACAAGATACCATTATTTTCATATATATATATAGGTTATCAACATAGCATAGGAGCCAACACGGTCAGACATAACACATAATAGATCAAGACCACCAAATTGACATAACCCAAACCAGGGCCTTACGTAGTGGCAATCCCTAGTCCAATTAGGATTGGGAACTGCCCCTATTTCCCAACCCAACCACTAAGTGCATACCTCGAGTTGGCTGAAATATGAACATATAACAAGATAGCATTTTGACTAATGTGGTGCCTCTAGGATAAGTCTATATCCGAGACCAACCAAACAAAGTCCAACCACCAATAACAAACCCAAACCAATGAGGAAAACATAAACTAATACCATGATAATAAGCCAATATATGTATGTACGTATAAAAAAATAATCCATACAATATCCAAGTACATAGTTGTCCATACCAAACCTCTAGACTAACGCATGAGTACTTAATCGGGACATGCCTCCGACCATAGCCAAAAACCAATGTCTATGAAAGACAGGAAATATGTAAAGTAACCCATGACATGAAATAGATACCTTCCAAACTATAGAAGATCACAACTTCAATCCAACATCGGTTGTCCCCAAATTTGCTCACTAGGCAGGGGAAGTAGAATGGTCGATCCCTACATAGCATGGGTATATAGTGATTCAAAGATAACTTAGTGGTTGAACAATAGCATCTAATTAGGATAAGGATAAAATAATATTGTTTACAAAGACAAGTAAAACCATCTGTAATACATACAACCAGAAATATATATAACCATGTTCGGAAAGGGAACTGAGTTTAGCATGACATTAAAACCTTTACCTGGGTTGTGTAGCTTTGTTGTCCTAAACTACCCACAGGCTATACGAGTTCAACTCCCCCTAATGAAAGGGAAATAGTGTATGTAGCCATATGACCAGGGAAAAAAACATGGGATGAATAGTACAGCCCCTAAAATATAGTGTGACATCATGCACATGGTCACCAAGACCAACCTCACATCGGCAAATATGAATTTCTAGTTTTGGTCCCCCCCCAGGACGTACACCTTCTACGACTTTGCTATACATCCCGTCATTATTGCCCAATTAAAACTATTTCAAACAACCAACCAATTGATTTACCATTTATTAACCAAGGCCATTTAGTGGTGGTATCGTCATACCACCATACTTGAAAGTACTATCCGTAGCCAACCATATATAGGTTTATGGGGACTTCCAAGTGACCTTTCATTTACCATATTAAACCAATTAGGGGATTCCATGTGCCCTACAAGCCTAACCAATTTTATATCCACTAAATCTCTACCATTTAATTGTTCTAAAGCACGAACACCATTTATAACATGTAAACTATTTCCAAACCATTTTAGACCATGCCAAACATTTAAAGCATTTATATTACTCAAACCATTTAAACTATGCAAAACCATCAAAATCCATTTAAGGTTCCACTACCAAACTAAACCACACAAGAGTTCCAATGAAAGTTCAATAATAGAGTGAAAACTTTCTTTGAGGCATTTTATCAAAAAAGTTGAGGGCATGCCTTTACCAGGACAAAAACCAATGCATAAACCACCACAATTAGGGTTACTCAAGACCCATTTTTTAAACCATAACCAACTAATAACCACATATTCAAACCATTACCAAAAACATGTAAAAATATAGTTTAAACCAATAGCAAACCATATTCATCAAGAACCTCAAAATATATTTCAAAAATCACCATTCACGATCCATAAATCAATGTTTAAAACATAATACATATTCCTTTAGTTGAAACTAACAACGAGGGAAGGAGAACATACCTTATAAAAGAAGATTCATGGAAGAAATCTTGACCTTTGAGCCCTTTGAAGAACAAATAAAAAAACCTAACCTTCAATCATCAAGATAGTGTTTGAGAGAGCATTTGAAGTGTTTTAATCTTTTAACAAGTGTTTTAGAAGGCTGCCAAGGGCTATACAACATGAGTACATAAGGATTTTAAAGTAAGAAATGTCTAGACTACCCTTGACTTAAATTTAAAAATAAACCACGTCCAGGGGTACGACTCCCCTTACCTTCCGTATCCTAGGGTACGAGTGGTACCCAAACTCGTACCCAAGACTACGCCAAGACCCAAAATGACCTCTAACATTATTGATCTTTATTTTGTAGCTAAAAGGAAATAAAATCCACCCCATACTTTTCAACAATACCCACTTGATGTCAACGTTCATGATAATCTATGCAGTACTGAAAATCATCCTCTAACTTTATACACTATAATAAAGGGATCTTCAACTTTATGAACTTACAAAACAACCTATGCTCGTCATCAGTTATTATTGGTTCAAGTATCTGTTGGGAATACAGCCTTATTTCAGAGAATGCATCCATCCTTGATGCTATAACAGTGGTATATGACAATACTTGGAATAGGGCATTCCGAATCACTGGAGTGTAGCCAGTACTAATCAAGCAAACTATGAATCCCAAAACTTGTTAGATCACCTCTATAGACAAATGAACCTGAGATACACCATTTGGTATGGGCACTATAATCTTTGGATCCAACTTTCCTTTTTCCTCAACTACTTCCACTTTATCTCGAGCATGGCCTGGAGCATCTTAGGGTAGGGGAGAGAATGGTGATATGTATTTTTTCAGTCTATTAGAGAACAATTATCCATCCATAAGTGGTATTGATACTCTTTCTCCCTAATTTACTCTACCTCTAACTCGAGGCCTACCTTAGACTGTAGCTTTAGTGGCTAGTACGACTGTTGCTATAGGTAGTGCAAAAGATGTTGCTATTTTTGCATTAGTGAATCTATTATTCACCATCTACAAATAAGAGTGAAAGGATTAAATACCAATTTGGATCGCCAGATACTAATTAGAATCAAATAATAGGACAAAAACAAGAAAGAAAAAAGAATTCTTTTCCGATATAATTATACCCTCCCAAAGAAAAGTACAAATATTTTCATACTATTCTATAAGACACTACTAGACCTGTTCTTCTATAATGCTATTTATGAACCCAGTCTCTTGTATTATCTCTATAACGACCCAACCGACCATAATTGGCACCCGTTCTAACTATGGAAGGAGAACTATACTACACCTTAAATCATTAAGTGGCATCTCTAAATTCGTTATAGTTTACCTTATGTACTTTTTAACAAATTCCAAGAGAAATGACTTATTCAATAACTACTAATAATTCAAAACGTCATAATCTATTAAATAAAATAGAGTAAAAAAACCTCTATCTACTATAATTACTTGGCACCTAAAGTTACCATACAAAAATATTTAAAAAAGAATAACTAAGTTTGAAACCAACATAAAATCTAAAACATAGCAAAAGAGGAAATCATCTTAGTCCCAAAACAAAGGACCTAAATGTATAAGAATATCTAAAGGTTGCCTGTACATGGTGATCACCCTCGAAATCAAGTCTATATCACTATCTAGAGTAGAGCTCACATATAAACTACTGGAAGATGTTTTCCACTGAACAAAAACAAGAGTATAGGTAGTATCAGTGCATCAACAAGTGTTTGTAAGCATCATAGGTTGACTAACTTAAGGATACAAAACTATGATGGTCAAATAAGTATAAAAGAGATCATAACAAAACTCATAGCCATTGATATCAATAAGCACTTATCATGATCACCATATAATTACATTCACATATTCATTTTCAAAGACTTTCCTACATAATTATTTTCATCAACCATTCATCATAGCATATGTTCATAAAAATAGAACTCAATATATATGGATGAGTGTATGTATAAAAGATCTGTGCATCATCTCTTACACTTCTCATTCTCATCATCAACATCATAATATATTCATGTGGTATCAAATCCATCATCCCATCATATCATATTGTACTGGTGTGGTTCTTGACCCATTATATCAACACCTCATCACAATGTTATGAAAATGTAATGCAGTCACAAGTCACAAGTCATGCTATAAAACAATTATAAATGCTTAAATCACAAACAAAAATAAACCCAAGAAAGTGTAAGTACTACATATAACCATAACCTACCTCATCTTCTTTGCTCAAAGTCTCCTTTATACCACATTTTGACCTTTCACTCTTGTTCAATTTGTTCTTGATCCTTACAACAACAAGAATACATAACCATTTCATATCTTACTCTCTTTTAACTATTAGAGATCATACTTTATTTCTTTTAGCCACTAATTTATCCTATTTCATCATTTTAGATTAGTATTTTCTACCACTCTAAGATCATTATATTATGCCATCATAAGAATTTGACCATTTTCATCAATTTTTATAAATTAGGTTTTAAACCCAAAACCCTATATTAATCAATTTTCTAGTAATTTTCTTACATTTAAGAAAGTAACAAGTCTAGAACATAATTATTCACCTTCAAAGATGAACAACTCTAAAATACCTCTAATAATCTCCTCCCTAGAGCTCTATATAATTTTTTTTAAAAATAGGGATTAAAAATATTTCTGCCTTTTAAAAACTAAAATTTTACTACAAGATACTACTACAAATTTTAAATTACCACTGTAGAGATTCTCCGCTTTTCTAGTTACCACCATAGTAGTAGCACTGCAGTGGTTACTTTTTATGTTATATCAAAATGAGGTAGAAACTTGAAAACTCTTCTCCTCAAATACCAAAAGGTGTTATGACTTTCAATACTCATTGGAAATATAGTTATCTAAAAGAACCTGGGTTTTCTCCCATGAAAATTTTCTAAGTCTTGAAATTTTTGATTATCATATGACCCATAATCTGACTCATATGGTGAGGGTATGAATCTAGGACCCTAATTGTATGTTGGGCAGTGTGATACTGGCCAAGTTCTATTGAAGGTACGAGAAGACTCCATACGATTTGTATGTTCATACTATGAGATGTATAGTGCCCAACCATATGTTGTCCTATGTCAAGCGTTTTATGTTCTGCTTAGGGTACGACTTGTAGGGTAGTAGTCATGTGGTGATGGTATGACTTACGCTAAGGAGTTGTATGTTGGAAAGAATGTGATGTCCAACTTTCTGATTAAGTTACGAGTTGAGGGTACCACTCGAATGATGTGGATACGTGTTGAAGGATCCAACTGTACCCTACTACATTCTTTTTATAGATTTTAAGATGAGGGTATTTTGTACAATTCCCACCCAAATCCCCTAATATCCCACATTTTATAAGCTTAGTTGGTCACTACTTACATTCTTTAGAAGGTTAAAAACACTCTCCAAGCTCTTTCTAACAACCTCTCAAGAAGATAAGGCTAGGGTTTCTTAAAGGTGGTATTCTAGAGGTTTAAGGATAAAAATCTCTCTATGAATCTTCATAACTAAGGCATGTTAATCCTTCCTCATTGTTAGTTCAACTAAAAGCATGTTTTAATGAATGATTTTTATGGCACTATTAGGGTATTATTTTGGGTTTTGGAGTATATGTTGGGGGTTTTGGTTGCTCTTGGTTGGATAATGGTTCCGATGTTTTTATTATGGTTTTTATGTTATAATTGTTGTTTGAACATGTGGTTGCATGGGAATGGTTAATTGATATATGGTTTTGGTTTTGGAAAAATCTTATGCCCTCAATATGTTTGTTAAAATGCCTATGAGAATGATTTTTCCGTATAGTTTGACTATTATTGAAAACGTTGCATTGCATAATATAGTAATGGAACCTAAATTGGTAATGGATTGGAAAGTCCTTGGTGGCCATGGTATTGACTTAAATAGAAACTTTAGAGTGAAATTGGTTTAATGGGTTTAGTATGGCATAAATGGATAGACTTGTAAGCTCTAGTTTTGGTACGATGATACCAATGTTAAATGCCTAATAAATAAGACTCCCTGATAAATGGTTGATTATGTGTTAATGGATTTAATATGGGTATAAAGGGGGTGTGTTAGCAAAGATGTGAAAGATGGCTCCTCATAGGGAAAAAATTGGAAAGTCATATTTATCGTGTGAGGTTGGTTTTGGTGATCGTTTTCATCATATCATACTTATATTTTGGGAGATATACTAGTCATCTTAAGATTTTATCTAACTCGTGCACCTAACACATGTTGGGGCCATTTAATTTGGGTGAGTTGAACCCATATAGCCCATGGGTGGATTTAGGATGACAGTGCTATAGAATCCCAGACTAAAGGTTTTAAATGCATGCTAAACCCGATTCTCTTTCCTAGTATGAAATATATGTCTATGTATGCATGTAATTGTATGTGATTTACTTTGATTTAGAATAATGGCATTATTGTATCCTTATTCTTAAGTACATGCTAGCGTTCACCCGCTAACCCATCTTCAGGTGTTGTATCCCCATGTAATGCAAAAATTGTCCTTACTATCACACCTTCTACTCAGTGACTTGGTGGTTCGAGGATAGCTTGAGTCAGACTAAAATGGTGAGCTTCCATTCTTTATAAGGCCCATTTCATATTATGGTTTACCTTATGCCTTTACTATTACTTTGATATTAATTTTGTCTATGGTCGGGCGCATGTACCGACTAGATATTCTTTAACATTATTTAGAGGATTTGTATGGACAACTGTGGACTAAGGTATATTATGGTTTGTTTGGTTTGGTTTGGATGGTATGACTTGTATGGGTTGGTACCATTTTTAAACTTATCCCAAAATCATTCAATCCAAAATACACTATCTTGATATATTTTTGGAATACTCCCTAAACGAGTTGTATATTTTTTGGTTGGATTAGGTATAGGGGTAGTCTCCAGTCTTTGTTGGACTTGAGATGCGTGACATCACTAGGCCCTAGCTCGAGTCGTGGTATTATCACCTTAAATCCCACCACTACAAATATGATTATTACCATATTTTGTGTAATTATTACACCCTTATAAATATGACACCCAACAGAGTTTGTTCGGCCTAATGAGAATAGTGGAGTGATTCTCCTTGATGATATATATATGGCTATTCTATTCCTAGATAGAGTGTTGGATTGATTCAGTTGCATTTTTTGAGTTGCTAGCGTGTTTGTCATTATTGGTCTCGCTTGCTTCTTTAGGGAGGTTTTGAGTAGGTGTTGATCTTTCATGCCCTTCAACAGTTATGGATTTGGTTATTTGTATTTTCGTCTAGTGGTTTACCTATTGGCATGATTTCTGTTTTGTCGCTTATTTCGTACTTTATAGCTGATATAGAGTTGGTTGCTTATGTTTTCAGTCGACGGTTATCCCTGTGGTGGTTCTAATCCTTTAGAATGTCTTGACTGTGGGTTGGTATGATTTGTTTTAGATATGCAAGATTAGGATACCAAGGTCGATTTGTATTAGCTGATATTGATGTAGCCTAGTTTGCTCATTTTTGATTTGATGCTTTAGAAGGAGTGATTTAGAAATATGTTATACTTAGGGTGTTAATGCCTACCAATTTTTAGTTTTGGTTTGGGAAGTTGATATTGAGTGATTCAGACTTTGTATTGAGATTTCACCTTTGTGTTGTAGAGTTTGTGTGCAGCCTTTATTTTAGACTTGTCTTTTTTTAGATTTCATTCACAAGCTATGTAAGACCCTGCGAAACTTCTGAACTTAATTAAGTCCTTTAAGCTTGTTAAGGTGTCCCAGAGAAAATTCTAACTAAGTTCCCAGACTTAGCCTATTTTGACCTTCAAAAGTTGGCAATCTCATCTCGCCATCTTAATATCCTTTAATGTCACATATTTTCATTAATTCACGATTAGAAAGGTCAATAGGTATTGCCGAATAAGTTTTGAATTTTTCAAAACATATTTAGATCATGTTCGGAGTCCCAAAATAGTGGACAAACATGATCTTGGTGCGCCGCATCGCCAATCGCGTTGGTTAACATTTGTGCAGGCTGCCAGAGACAAAACTTCTGAGGCTCGACATGATCATGGTGTGACGCATCGAGTATCGCATCGCACTTATCAATGTGTCATATCGCTTGTAGCCTTAGCATCCAGTTTTAGTCATTAAATGATTGCGTCCTCAAGGGCAAAAGGGTTAATTTCCCACCACTATATAAGACACAAACACATAAATCAACCTATTTCACCCAAATTATAGTAGTTTCTCTCTCAAATCCATCAAAAAGAAGCTTAGGGTTTCCAATAGAGGATCAAATTTCAAGGATTTCACCATTTGTTTTCAAGAATCTTCCATCTAAGGTATGCATAGTGTTGATTTATGGATTCCTTCCATCCATAAAGCTCAAGAACCCTATTTCAAATTATAAATTATTATGTTTATGTTGTGGGTTGTTTTTTTAACCATGTTTATCTTGTTGTACGATTTTCAAGTTGGAAATCTTTACATGTTTTTCAAGAAGCTACGTTAGCATGCAAGTAGAAATCCATGAATGGAATTTTTCATAATATGTAATTTGATGATTAAACCTAAGCCCTAAGTTGTGCATGTAAGGTATTTGATAAAATGCCTAAGAGGATAGAAATTGTGTATTATAGCTTAATTGTATCCCTTATGATAATTGAATATCTTTCCTTTATGTTCAAATGACTCCCATGCTATTGATGTGCAATGTAGATACTTGTTGGAATGCTCATGATGTTAGAGTATGAAATTATGATACTTATTATATGCATTCCTACCATGTACAAGTTTTTGATAACCATGTGCTTCATGAAATCCCCAACTTATTATTTTGTGGATTGTTGATGTTGGTCATGTATTCAAGAATGTCATGCCTTGTCAGTTTCCTTCTATCAAGTCCTGGGGGTACTTGTACTCGATAACTTAGCTGTGTGTTTAGAGCCAGTGTCATGTTTTCATGATACTGTCAGCCAAGCCATAGTCAATAGAACTCAGTCAGTCATGTGACTCATGAAAGCTCAGTAATTCAGTAATCTCAGTAGTATTTCGTCAGTCAACGGAACTTAGTTCACTCATTCTAGTTCAGCTCAATTAATCATGTTTGGTGTCTATTTAGATGGGAGTAGGATTTAGCACCGAGTGAACCCAAGGATGGGAACTCACCTGCCAGTAGAGGGTGTGATTCTTAGATGCAAACCTTGCATTCTAGAAATATGTAGGTAGCATAGGTTGGTACATCTAACCTTCCAGTTGATGGTTAATGAGGTGGCTTACCTTCAAGTTGAGGGTTCCCTCCATACTTATTTGAGTACCTGCCAGTTGAGGGTCAATCACAGCTTGTCCTTACCGGTGGCACGGTATTGACACCCTTCCAATTGGAGTTATAGATTGGACGCTAACTCAGATATATTGCTTTATTTAGGGTATGTCGGTTAGATGACTACTCTCCACAGTTATAGTTTCAGTTTCAGTCTCTGTAATAAAACTCAGATAGTTCTATAGAATTCAAGGCTATCAGATACAGTAAACTTAGAACAGTATGGAACTCAATAATTCCATCAAAACCTAGACTATTAGATATAGTTCCTCAGTATCAGTTATCAGGAACTCATGTTATTAGTATTTAGACTCAGTAGTCAGTATCATCACGAATTCAGTTATAGTTATTTATTCATGAATGTATTTTGACGTACATGTTATATAGTCAGTTAGCATTGTTCATGCATTTGAAACCTCTGCATTCAGCCTACCTCACATGCATACCAGTACATTCAACCGTACTGATGCATTTGCACTATGGTGTTTTATTCCATAGGTCCAGAAGCACGAGTTCTAGAGCATAAGTAGCACTCCAAATTTCAGTAGCCAGATTTAGCCATGAATCCTCATCATTCGAGGACGATATTATTATTTATTTCATTATATTAGTTTATCTTTTAGTAGATGGAGTTAGTTGGGGACATGTCCCATCAACTCCTTATTCAGACAGTTCAGTCAGTTAGAGGCTTGTCAGACTGCATTATGTTCAGACATTTTATTTTAGTTTATGTTTTAGTATTGATATACCATACTCTCAGATACTATGTTTTATCCACTTTGAACCTTATGGCATGTTTCAGTCTGTTATTCTTGTATTTTACATGATGTTATACAATATTAATGTACAGATATCAGTCATTGGTTAGCTTCTAGTCCTTCGGGGTTGTGAGCACTGTGTAGCATTTTGAGTACCAGATTTGGGGTTTTACAAAATTGGTATCAAAGTCTAAGGTTCAAAAGTGTCCTAGGAATTCTGAAAGCCGTATCTAGTAGAGTTTTATATATGGGTGTGTTACGCGCCATACTTATGTGCAGGAGGCTATAAGATGTTTAGGAATAGTTTTCCATTTTTCAGTATTCATGTCATGCTAGTGAGCATAATCTCAAGTTAATCTCTTAGTTTAATCCTTTTCTTTTCCATTTATAGAACATGCCTCCCAAGAAGAAACTGGGAATTAGTCAGCCCCTCAGCCCGAAGATCCTTTGGCGAGCATATCTCTTATGCAGAGTTCAAAGCTGTATTCACTACTCTTTTTATTCAGTTATTGCTCAGAATGAATGACCTGCTATCGTTCCAGCCAACCCAGTGGCTAATTTAACTGCAGCTAGGATTTGGGACTTCACCTAAATAAATCCTCCATTCTTTTTTGGGTCTAAGTTAAAAGAGTATCCTCAAGAATTCCTTGACCAGGTTCAGAAGGTTACAGACATCATAAGGGTTTTAAATATTGAGAGTGCTAAGCTATCTACATATCAGTTGTAGGATATTGCTCACACTTAGTTCAAGTAGTGGAAGTAAGAGAGGTCCGTTGATGTAGGATCCATAGAATGAGAGGAGTTTGTCACTGCATTCTTAGATAGATTGTTTCCCCTAGAGCTAAGAGAAACTAAGGTGCTAGAATTTATCAACCTTAGGTAGGGAAACATAATGGTGAAAGAGTATTCTCTTAAGTTTACTCAATTAGCCAGATATGCTCCTCATGTGGTTGCAGATAGCAGGGCCAAGATGAGTAAGTTTGTTTCTGGGGTGAATGATAGTGTGGTCAATGAGTCCAGGTTTACAATGTTAAATAGTGACATAAACATAGCCAGGCTTATGGCTCATGCTCAGAAGATAGAAGAGCAAAATATTAAGATGAGGAAGAAGCAAAATAAGAGAGCAAGGACAGGTAGTTTTAATTTTACTCAACCTAAGTTAGAGGGAGGAAACTGTTCTCAACTTCGTCCTAAGTCATTAGTTCTAGTTCCTTCTTTAGCCAGTGTTCCAGCTCCTAAGTCTAGGGATGGTAATAGATATATGGCACCAGGCTCTAAGTCTTAGGGCAGAGTTAGTAATGCCTGAACTAATCCTTTTTGTCAGACTTGTGGCAAACACCATCAGCGTATTTTCAGAGTTGGTAGCGATATTTGTTTTGGATGTGGCAAGCCAGGCCATAGAGTCAGAGATTATCCTCAGATAGGTTTCCAGAGTCAGTAGAACCATTCCTCAGCATAGTCGGATCATCCAAAGCAGCATGATGCCACTTATAGTGCTACTAGTGGGCAATGTCCAAACAGGCTTTATGCTCTCCAGTCTTGGCAATATCAGGAAAATTCTCCTGATATGGTTACTAGTACGCTGCAAATTTTTTACTTGTATGTTTACGCTTTGTTAGATCCAGGAACTTCCTTGTTTTTTGTTACTCCTTATATAGAATTTGATTTTGGAGTCAGTCCTAAGATTCTAACAGAGCCCTTCTCAGTCTCTACCCTAGTGGGCAAAACCATCATAGCCTAACGGGTATACAGGAACTGTCCAGTTATGATATTTCAGAAAGTCACCTCAGTAGATTTAGTCGAATTAGAGATGACTAACTTTGATATCATTCTTGGTATGGATTGTCTTTATTTTTGCTATGCCATAGTCAACTGCAAAAATAGAATTGTACAGTTTCAGTTTCCGAATGAACTCGTCTTAGAGTGGAGGGGTAATACTTTATCTTTCGTAGGTGAGCTTATTTCCTACCTTCGAGCATGGAAAATATTATCTAAGGGATGTGTCTATAACCTTGTTCCTGTTAAGGACTCTAGTTTCGAAACAGCCAACCTTGAATCAATCCCAGGTATGAATGAATATTTAGATGTCTTTCTAGAAGATCTTCTAGGAATTCCTCCCAAAAGGGAAATAGCCTTTGACATTGATCTTCTTCCAGATACTTAGCCTATATCTATTCCACCATACAGAATGACACCAGCAGAACTCAAAGAATTGAAAAAACAGTTGAAGAACCTCTTCAATAAGGGATTCATTAGACCCAGTATTTCCCCGTGGGGTGCACCAGTCTTATTCATACGAAAAAAAAGAAGGTTCTCTCAGAAAGGGCATTGATTACTGTCAGCTCAATAAAGTCACAGTTAAGAACAAGTATCCACTTCCCAGAATTGATGACTTGTTTGACTAACTTCAGGGTGCCATCTATTTCTCTAAGATAGACTTCAGATCAGGCTATCATCAGCTCAGAGTTATAGAATGTGACATTCCAAAAATAGCCTTCCGTACTCGGTATGGTCACTTTGTATTCTTAGACATATCCTTTCATCTTACCAACGCCTCAGTAGCTTTCATGGACTTGATGAACCATATGTTTAAGCAGTACTTAGACATGTTTGTCATAGTCCTCATAGATAATATCTTTGTCTAATCCCATAGTGAGCATGATCATGCAGACCATCTTAGAATCGTGCTTCAGACTCTCAGAGATCATCAGTTGTTCACCAAATTCAATAAGTGCGAATTTTTGCTAAGTTTAGTAACATTCCTTGGTCATATCATTTCTGGTGATGGCATTAGGGTTGATCCTTAAAAGACCAAAGCAGTAAGAAACTGGCCTAGACCTATCTCTCCATCAGATATTAAGAGTTTCTTGGGTTTGGCTGGCTATTACAGATGGTTAGTTGAAGGATTCTCTTTTATTTAATCCCCCATGTCCAGATTGACTCAAAATAAAGTTAAGTTTTAGTGGTCAGATCCTTGCGAGAAGAGTTTTCAGGAGTTGAAGACTCGACTTACCTCAGCTCCAGTCTTAGCTCTTCACGATGGCTCAGATGGTTTTGTGGTGTACTGTGATGCCTCCAGAGTAGGTTCGGGTTATATCCTCATGCGTCATGGTAAGGTCATATCCTACGCCTCCAGATAGCTTAAACCCCATTAGAAGATTTATTCGGCTCATGATCTTGAGTTAGCAGCTGTAATATTTGCCTTAAAAATTTGGAGGCATTACTTGTATGGGGTGAATGTAGATATGTTCACAAATCATAAAAGCCTTCAGTAGGTCTTTTATTAGAAAGATCTCAATCTTCATCAGAAAAGGTGGTTAGAGCTCTTGAAAGATTACGACATGAGTGTCCTTTATCAATCAAGCAAGGCCAATGTAGTGGCCGACACTCTCAGTAGACTGTCATAGGTAGTGTGCTCATGTTAAGAGCAGTAAGAAGAAGTTAGCTCAGGAAGTTTATCATCTTTCCCGACTAGGTGTCCGCCTAGTATATTCAGCAGAGAGTAATATATGGGTTCAGGGTAGTACAAAATCATCTCTAGTTTTCGAGGTGAAAGAAAATCAGGATCTAGATCCCAGTTTTGTCAAGTTGAAAAAGTCAGTCAAGGATCAGAAAGTAGAGGTTTTCTCCTAATGGTAGAAGGTATTTTGCATTTCCAGGGTCATTTCTATGTGCCAGGTGTAATGACTTGAGGCAACAAATTCTTGCAGCAGCACATGATGCGCGCTACTCTATTCATCCATGGGACACTAAGATGTACCGCAACTTGCGGGAGATCTATTGGGTGAGTGGGATGAAGAAAGATGTTGAAGAGTTTGTGGCTAAGTGCTCTACATGTTAGAAGGTTAAGATAGAGCATCAGAAACCTAGTAGGTCCATGCAGGAATTCAGTATTCCTACTTAGAAGTGGTAAGAAGTGAACATGGACTTTGTGATGGGTTTGCCTCGTACTCTTCATCAGCATGATTCAGTTTGGGTCATTGTAGATAGGATGACCAAATCAGCTCATTTTCTTCTAGTCCATACCTCTTATTTGGCTGAGGATTATGCCAAACACTACATCAGAAAGTTGGTCAGATTGCAAGGTGTTCTGTTATCTATTATCTCAGACAGAGGTACTCAGTTCACCTCTTATTTTTGGAAAACATTCCAAAAGGGTCTTGGTACTCAAGTTCATCTTAGTATAGCTTTCCATCCTCTGACAAATGGTCACACAGAAAGGACCATTCAGACTTTAAAAGATATGCTAAGGGCATGTGCAATTGATTTCAAGGGTAGTTGGGATGACCACTTGCCTTTGATTGAGCTTGCATACAACAATAGCTATCATTCCAGTATTTGAAAGGCTTCATTCAAAGCTCTCTATAGTAGGAGATATACATCTCCAAAAGGTTGGTTCAAAGTTAGTAAGGCCACAGTCCTAGGGCCCCACTTAGTATTCGATGCACTAGAAAAAGTCTAGTTGATCAGAGAAAAACTCAAGGTTGCCCAGAGCCGATTGAAGTCTTATGTAGATGTGCGCAGAAAGGATCTCGAGTTTTAGATTGGTGATTATGTTTATCTAAAGATCTCTCCCATAAGGGAGTGAATCGGTTCTACAAGAAGGGAAAGCTCAGTCCCCGATATGTTGGTCCATTTAAAATTCTCAGTCGCTTTGGTAAGGTAGCTTATGAGCTCAAATTGCCTTTAGATCTAGCCTTAGTTCATCAAGTCTTCCATGTCTCATTGCTGAAGAAGTGCATGGTGACCAATCAATTGTCGTCTCTATTCAGAGCATAGATGTTTAAAACGACCTTTCTTATGAAGAGATTCCAGTCAAAATTACGAATGTTCTCAAGAGGGAGATATTGTAAGAACCCGCGAAACTTCTGAGCTTAATTCAGTCCTTTAATCTTGTCAAGGGGTCCTAGACTTAAAAAATTCTAACGAAGTTCCCAGATAGCCTATTTTGGCCTTTGAAAGTTGGCAATCTCATCTTGCCATCTTAATGTCCTTTAATGGCCCATATTTTTATTAATTCACGATCAAGAAGGTCAATAAGTGTTCCAAGACAAATTTCATATTTTTCAAAACATGTTTAGATCATGTTTGGAGTCCCAAAACAGTGGACCGATGCGATGTTAGCACGCCGTGTTACCAATCGCATTGGTCAAACAGAGAGTTAATTGTCACTTTCAATATTTTAGTGTTTGAAATCAGCCTAAATAGGAAATTAGAGCTATGTTCACCAAGGGTTTTGGGAATTGATAGATACTAAGTAATGCTATAGATTCTCGGAATGAGTAGAACAACAGAATATCCCAGACGATTATACTATCTGACTTATCTCTCAACCTCACCAGAAAATTTATTATCTAATTCTCTCGAACTTAGATAACTTATCTATTTTCGGTATGATGTTATCTCAGGTAGATTAATCCAGTTACTACATTAATCATTAAAGAAAAGGTTTGTAGCTTCCGAGTCCCTATTGAATAACCTAATGTTTGTAACCCTTAGATTTTTGTTAAAACAACAGAATCTCAAGATGTTTTACTACTTTTTGAATCTGTTAAACACCTAGTATCATATTAAACCTTAATCCATGGATCCCATAACTCCGGCTAATGAAATTAGCCGCTTGAGATTTGATGAACAAAATAACAAGTTGAATCATGATTATAATGATAAACTTATGAATGGGTAGAAAACAAGAAGTAGTTACTCTGATTTAATCACAATGTAGAAACCCCAAAAATAGTTGATACAAAAACACAAGAATATTTTATGAAAGAGAGCAAATATACGTGTCACTCCTCTTAGAGTTGATTTCTGATAGATGAATTATTCATGAATCAAAAATCCTAAAACATGCTGTTTATACTAAAGCCAAATTAAGGAAATAAAATAACAAAATTAATAAAATTGTTCGGAATAGGTGACCCCTAGGCTGACGCCGCGTCAACAAGTTGACACCCTATCACTAATCTGATGGCATATACCCAAAGTCGTCAGATATCTTCTTCCCATACTAACTTTTTGCTTAATGCTAACGCCATTATTGATGCCTTATCACGGCTTTGATGCCACATCACCGGCGTCGTCAGAACTGCTCCTCAAATTGCAACTCCCTGGTTAAGGCGGACGCCAATGGTGATAGGCTATCACGAGGCTGACAACTTATCACGGAGGTCGTCAGCCATGTTTTCTCCTATTTTTCTTAGATTTTCAACTCTTTTGCTCCATTATTGTTTATTCTCGTTTCTTCAGCCTTTTTCAGCAATATCATGAGCAAACACATCAAAACAACAAGAGTTGCTTCAGAATTCACAATTATTTTAAGCTAAAAATCATTAAATGTGTTAGCTTTTGCTTACACATCAACACCCTCAACTTAAAACAATTGCTTTTCCTCAAGCAACTACATAACACTATACTACAATGCTTAACCAAAAGACACATAAGATACCAATCATAGTTGATTATCAAGTTTAGCTCAAAACTCATGCCACTCGCCATGTTCAATCCAATTGTGCATATCCATGAAGATTAATAATGTGACCTAAAGGAATCAAGATATGGAATCAATTCAGCAACAATAACCTTGCATATGTACAAGTTACACTACCCAAACAAGTAAATAGCTAGAAATGCAACCGATGTGCCTTACAACAAAGAAGTCCCTCCTCACTCATATTTGAACTCAAGCATGTTAATGCGGGGATGGTCAACATACACTCACTCTCAGAAAGAAATTCCAATCAATGTATGTCAAATACCATATGCTTGCCCTTATTTTCATTACCAAGGTGTCCAGACAAGTAAGTTAGGATCACTATAGGTCTTTTCTTCGGTTTGTAAAGTAGATTAAGGGATGGTATGATATTCGATGGAATTTAGAGTGACTAAGCCTCCTTGGAACTACCTTAACTTTTGGAGTTCACTTATAACGTTTTTCTTCTTTTTCTCCTTTTCTTGATCACACATTATTCAGGATGGATGTGGCTTTTCTTTTCTTATTCTTCTTCCACACCACCCAGCTTTTTATTCTTTTTCACTTATTCTTTTCCTTTTATTCTACCTTTCTTCATACCTAGTTTACATCACGCACCCCTATGATAGCCACCCTCAACTTAGGTTGTTTACCTAAGTCTAGGTGCACAGTATCCAAGGAAAAACAGGGCCAAAACATGTTTATTATGATATAAACGAGAAGGTCATAGGTGTCAGAGAAATAAATGGTCAATTCAGGCTCAAAATAGGGATCAAGAGATATCATGCATACATGGAAGGTTATTTAGGCAAAAAAAGTGACTTTAAAATCAAAACAGCCTATGATCCTTTCCTAACCCTTATCTTTAAACCAAAATAAGACTAACCGGGCAAATTCTAGATTTAACACACAAAGGGAACTAAGTAGTATCTCACACACACATGGCACAAAGGTGCATCACAAGCTACTACCTATCCGGTTCATGCGATTGTTTAGCAGTGGACATCATGTCACTAGTACTAATGCCACAACAAGATGCACAGCGGTCACACATAAATGTATATCACAAAGTTATAAAATAGACCAATAGAGAGGTGTTTATCAGTCTTAAAAATCAAAAAAAATATGTCAACTGCTCTATATACTTATTTTCCTCCAGTTAACCACAACACATCACAAAACAAATACAATACGCCTAAACTTGCTGGCTCTACTAGGAACAACAATCCGGGGAAAAGAGGCACCACAACAAAAACCTCAAGAGGACATCAACACCCACAAGTAGCCCCACCCTCAACTTAATATCATGCATCGTTCCCAACACGTCAAATCAAAACAAGGAAGCTAAAAACATACCTGTGGCACCATGGGTGCGAAGATCTGATGTCAATCACATTATATGAATACAAACAACAAATTACCTTAGGTTTTCTCCCAAAAAGTGCCTATTTTAATGTCCCGGCACGACTTAACTTAGCCTTTTCCTCCACCTTGAGGATATGAATTTCACCCCCAACTTAGAGTCCATTTTCTTGCCTCACTCATAGGGAGGTTGTACAATGATTAAGAAGCCGAGTAATGGATGATGAATGGTAAACAACTCAGCTTTAAAGTGAGGTGTGTTTTTGTGTTGCTTATCAAGTGTAAAATAAAGACTATAGGATTCTTGTTCCTCATATTCACAGTCTTCCACTATTTTAGATGATTCCACAGACAAGATATCATCTAAACATAATGTGGAAAAATGCTTCGAATGTGGCCCGACAAATCCTACTTAAAAATTTACACTATCCTCATTACACTCACTTTTATTCATCTACTAAACATTTTTACATTGAATTGGGCTAGAGTCTTCATAAGAGATTGGCTTTGATTTTTCTTTTGCCTCTAGCACCATTCCCTCAATCTTGGAATCATCCCTTATGGTTGGGAAATCTCCAATAGTTTATCAACATCACGCTCATCATTAGTATAGGAATATTACTCTTCATTGTCACACTCTTCCATTATTTTAAATGATTCCATAGAAAGATATCATCTAAACATAATGTAGAAAAGTGTTTTGGATGACTGACCTAGATATCCATCTCTTCTATCCTTTCTCTTCCATCGTTAAATGACCTAATGTCTTGACGTATGTCACATATGTTATCATTCGTTGTATCTATATGATCCAACATTAGTTGAAGCATAGCTTCAATGTCACTCTTTCCAGTGCTGCGTTCTTCCTTTTCTTGACCATAAGACCTGTTATACTCATAAGAAGAACAAGAACTTGGGTTAGCTCAATAGGGGGAGGGGGAATTTGAGAAATCACTCCAATATCCATCTTGACGACCACATAAAGAACAATTATAATCCCTATAGGATGGAGATGGTGCACACATCTTTCTTCGAGGAGAATATTTATAATCTTGCCAAAAGTTAGGTCCATCAAAATATGAACATGGATCATCAAGATATGATTTCCAACCACCAAACTCATGTTCATGCCAAGATGCCTTAGTAATAAGTAAATTAGAATAAAAATCTACCGAATACAAGAAATAAAAAAAAAACTAAAAACAAATATTTACAAGTTTGAATTCAAGAAAGAGGGCTAAAATTCCAAACCAACTCAATACGCCAAATTGCTCCCCGGCAATGATGCCATTTTTGATAACGCTCAACTTACACCTCAATTTAGTGTAAGGCGATGTCATCAATCTATATACCCAAATTTGGAGTCGGGGTCGAATTCACAAGTAACAATGTGAGTGGCAATTAAACTAGTTTAAAATTATAGCTACAAATTAAATTCAAACAATCAATATAAAAAGATAAAATAGGGGTTAAAGGTTTATAGAGAGTTAATTGTCACTTTCAATATTTTAGTATTTGAAATCAGCCTAAATGGAAAACCAGAGCTATGTTCACCAAGGGTTTTGGAA
Organism: Capsicum annuum; assembly: GCF_002878395.1. NCBI lineage: Eukaryota > Viridiplantae > Streptophyta > Magnoliopsida > Solanales > Solanaceae > Capsicum > Capsicum annuum. The sequence continues at coordinate 104,245,115 of NC_061118.1, read as the reverse complement.
ATTGACAGATGCTAGGTAACGCTAGAGATTATCGAAATGAGTAGAACAGCAGAATATCCCTGATGATTATACTATCTGACTTATCTCTCGACCTCACTAGACAATTTATTATCTAATTCTCTCAAACTTAGATAACTTATCTATTTCCAATGAGATGTTATCTAAGGTAGATTATTCTAGTTACGACATTAATCATTAAATAAAAGGTTGGTAGCTTTTGAATTCCTGTTGATCATTCACCTCCTCTAGTCTATTTCTCTTTTAGAAGCAAATAAAACCTAAGGCATAACCTAATTTTTGCAACCACTAGATTTTAGTTAAAATAGTAGAATCTCAAGATGTTTTACTACTCTTTGAATCTGTTAAACACCTAGTATCATATCAAACCCTAATCCGTGGATCCCATAGCTCCGGCTAATGAAATTAGCCACTCATGATTTGATGAACGAAATAACAAGTTGAATTCATGATTATAATGATAAATTTACGAATGGGTAGAAAACAACAAGTAGTTCCTCTGATTTAATCACAAGGTAGAAACCCCAAAAATAGTTGTTACGAAAGTACAAGAATATTTTATTAAAGAGAGCAAAAATACGTGTCTCTCCTCTTAGAGATAATGTCTGATAGATGAATTATTCATGAATCAAAAACCCTAGAAGATGTTATTTATACTAAAAACTAATTAAGGAAATAAAATAACAAATTTAATAAAATTGTCCGGAATAGGTGATGCCCAGGCTGACGCCGCGTGAAGAAGTTGACACCTTATCACGGATGGCGTCAAAGAGGCTTAAGTTACTTTCAGGTTCTGTCTTAGGCTGACGATGTAGCTGATGCATCATCACTGATCTGAGGGCGTATCACCAATGTTGTCAGATATCTTCTTCCCCTACTAACTTTCAGCTCAAGGCTGATGCCTTATCATGGCTTTGATACCACATCACCGGTGTGGTCAGAACTGCTCCTCAAATTGCAACTCCATGGTTAAGGCTGGCACCTATGCTGATAGGCTATCACGAGACTGACGATTTATCACGGAGGTAGTCAGCCATGTTTTCTTCTATTTTGCTCAGATTTTCAACTCTTTTACTCCATTATTGTTTTTTCTCATTTCTTCAGCCTTTTTCTGTAATATCATGAGCAAACACATCAAAACAAAAAGAGTTGCTTCAGAATTCACAATTATTTCAAGCTAAAAACAATTAAATGTGTTAGCTTTTGCTCACACACTAACACCCTCAACTTAAAAGAATTGTTTGTCCTCAAGCAACTACATAACACCATACTACGATGCTTAACCAAGAGATACACAAGATACCTATCACAGTTGATTATCAAGTTTAGCTAAAAACGCATGCCACTCGCCATGTTCAATACAATTTTGCATATTCATAAAGATTAACAATGTGACCCAAGGGAATCAAGATATGGCATCAATTCAACAACAATAACCATGCATATGTACAAGTTACACTACCCAAATAAGTAAATAGCTAGCAATGCAACCGATGTGCCCTTACAATAAAGAAGTCCCACCTCACTTATATTTGAACTCAAGCTTGTCAATGCGGGGACGGTCAAGAGACACTCACTCTCAGAAAGAAATTCTAATCAATGCATGTCAAATACCATATGCTTACCCTTATTTTCATTACCAAGGTGTCCAGACAGGCAAGTTAGGATCACTATATGTCTTTTCTTCGGCTTGTAATGTTGATTAAGGGCTGGTATGATATTCAATGGAATTTAGAGTGACTAAGCCTCTTTGGCACTACCTTAAATTTTGGAGTTCACTTATTAACCTTTTTCTTCTTTTTCTCCTTTTCTTGATCAAACATTATTCAAGATGGATGTGGCTTTTCTTTTTCATTCTTTTTCTTTTCTTATTCTTCTTCCGCACCACCCATTATTTTATTCTTTTTCACTTATTCTTTTCCTTTTGTTCTACCGTTCTTCATACCCAGTTTACATCACACTCCCCTATGATAGCCACCCTCAACTTAGGTTGTTTACCTAAGTATTGGTGCACAGTGTCCAAGGAGGACCAGGGCCAAAATAGGTTCATTATGATCTAAACGGGAAGGTGATAGGTGTCATCGAAAGAAATGGTCAATTCAGGCTCAAAATAGGGAATAAGAGATACCATGCATACATGGAAGGTAATTTAGGCCAAAAAAAATGACTTGAAAATTAAAACGGCCTATGATCCTTTTCTAACCCTTATCTTTCAACCAAAATAAGACTAACCGGGGGAATTCTTGATTTAACACTCAAAGGGAACTAAGTAGTATCTCATACACACATGGCAAAAAGGAGCATCACAAGCTACTACCTATTCGGTTCATGCGATTGTTTAGCAGTGGATATCATGTCACTAGTACTAATGCCATAACAAGATGTACAGTGGTCACACATAAATGTATATCACACAGTTATAAAATAGACCAACGGAGAGGTGTTTATCAGTCTTAAAAATTAATAAAAATATGTCAACTACTCTATATACTTATTTTTCTCCAGCTAACCATAACACAACACAAAACAAATACAATACGCCTAAACATGTCGGCTCTACAAGGAACAACACTCTGGCGAAAAGAGGTACGGCAAAAAAAACCCCAGGAGGACATCAACACCCACAAGTAGCCTGTAATGCCCTGAAAAATGGGTCCCAGAGCGTCACACGATTCTTGAGGCTATGAGTAGCCCCAAGCTAACCCTTTGAGCCATTTTCATTTAGTTCAACACAAATTAATAGGGTTTCCATAAATAACCCTCAAATATCAACAAAGTAATCATCATCCAAGAATAAAAGAATTTCAGAAAGATAACAAAATATGACTTATTAGTCAACTCCCAACATCTATACTAGTCTGACAAGCCTCTAAGAAAATCAATAAAACCAGCTAGCCATTGAGACATGCCCCAACTGACTCATACTTAGTTATCAAATGTAAACGATTTCTTGAAACCAACATCAGACATTACGTCCTCAGATCATGAGGACTCACCACAACAGAGGATATAGAATAGTGTGCCCAAAGAATCATTGTCGAACCTGGAACTGAGCATCTGAACCTATATTCCAAGAAAATACAGCCCACATCCGAAGATGTGGGTCAGTACCATAGAAAGGAACCGAGTATATGGGGGTGTATGCAGTTGTATAAACATCATCATCATAAATATTTATAAGAAATATGCAGGATGTATGAAAGACTCACATAGCCCGAAAAAAATCATCATAATTATGAGAGGATGAAATAAGTACAATAACAGGTGTGAGTCATCATATAATTTGTCAATCACTTTAAGTTCATCAAGAATATCAATTCTCATAATGTAAATATCATTTAAATCTTTTAAACGAATAACTTTCACAATTTCACTTTCAAATCACTTCACGATTCACCATAGACATAAGGAATCACACACATACTGGGAGATCCTATAACTGACATAAACCATGTGAGCTACATGGAGTCCAACGTACAACCCACGTTGGGGAAAGCCATCCTATCCTTTCCATCGGAGTAGGACTATCGATATCAAATCCACACAATCTAGTGATCTCTATATAAATCAGCCTCAGGCTCACTCCTACAGGGGCACGTAGTTCTAAGGAAGTAAGGTCACTTTATACCTCCAACTCGGTGCTAAAGATTTCTCCCGGACTTAGCTCAGATCATTTCAAAGACAATCCACAACAAAACAATTTAAGTAATATATAAATATGCATCGGGAGCCATCATGCTTCCCATCTATCAAAATCAACCACGTTGTGGATTTCTTTCACACTCGAGTTCAAAATAACTCCATTAAGAAAAAAGGTCAAATCATTCAAAATATTTCAAATATTCAACATCAACATTCTTATAACACACACTTTCTCAAAAAAATATAATTACCAATGGGGATTCATGACCCAAATATCAAAATCATGATAAATATCGTTCAAGATTCATGCTTTATATCTCCACACATGTAAATTCTTCTTTCAAAATCATAAACATCAAGATTTCATAATAATCATCATAAGATATGGGTCCATACTTCAAATTCATAAAAATCAAATAAAAATTGTGCCTTTGTAAAGAAAATTACTTTTGGGCACAAGAACGAAAGAGAGTTCTTGTTGAAAAACCCCACATATCTTGAATGATGAACTTTAAATCGATACTTGTTTTTGAGATGTTAATCATGACTTTGAATGATGGTTCTTGGAGTTCTTGAACTAGGAACTTGAAATCTTGAATAAATTTGCAGAATTAATGGTGAACTTTGGAGGTTCTTGAAGTTGGATGTAGGAGCTTAGGGTTTTCGTTTTGAGGGAATTTGATGAAATATAACATATAATGCTTCTAATAGGCTTTAATATAGGGTTTGGATGGATTTTGGGTGAGGGAGAATGACCAAAACGCCCCTAAAAATTAAATAATTCTCGAATCTTTCCTTTGATGGATTGTTTTGATTGTCTGAAGTACATCAACCATAACACTTTACTCCGATATTCAAATTGGATGAAACCAATTTCATTAGAAAGAGGACTCTCAAATATTTTCGTTTATATATAGTATCTCACCCAGATCATTGTCTACGAGGAGTTATGATCGTTTGAAGTTGACCCAAAAATTTACTTTTGATAGGCTGAAGTAGATCGACCATAAATTTTTGCTCCGATAGGCAAATTGGATGAAACCAATTTCATTGGAAAGAGGACTCGCAGGGCTTTCGTTTGATATATAGTAGATCACCCAGATCATTATGTACAAGGAGTTAGGATCGTTTAAAGTTGGAGCAAAAATACGCCAGGCCTCAGTACTTTTTCCTGCACGTTTTACGGTTTACTACTCATGGTTCGATCGGAATGTTCATAACTCATCGCTCGGGTGTCCGTTTTGGATGATCCACATATAGTTGGAAAGATTATTTGATACTCTACGCAATGGTGGGTCATAATCTAAGACATTCCACATGAAAAATTTATAATTCATTCTAGAAGATGAACCCAACACGTTTACGCACAAAATTTCAACAAAAAATTTCCCGAGGTATTACATCATCATCCCCTTGGAAACATTATCCTCGAATAACATTAGACATGCCAAGATTAGATAGGGAATAGAGCATACAGCTGAAACCATTCGTTAGACTCATCACCACATCGTTCCTCACTCCGAATGCAACATAGAATGCATAAATTCAAAAACTACAGCTGAACACATAATAAATGACAGCTGAACTGTTGCAACTTTTATCAAAAGTGCATGATTTAAGAAAGAACGATAACTTCGGATTGATCGGTGTTCGCGGAAAATAAGTGAGGGTACTTGGATCGAATATCCGCCTCAGCTTCCCAAGTTACACCCTCAACAGATTAGTTTTGCCACAACACCTTGACCAAGGGAGCTTCTTTGTTCCTTAGTCTTCGGACACAGAAATCAAGAATCTCAACAGGAATCTCATTAAAAGAAAGATTTTCTTTCTTGAATGTCAGCACTCACAGAGGAATCCACTACCACAACATCGCTAATATGCTTTCCAAGCATGGAGACATGGAATATTAGATGAACAGAGGACAACTAGAAAGGCAACTCGATCTCATAAGCTACCTTACCAACACGGCTAGGAATTTTGTAAGGACCAATATAACGGGGACTAAGCTTCCCCTTCTTTCCGAATCTCTTCACCCCCCTTATGGGTGAAATTTTCAGATACACTAGGTCACCAACTTCAAACTCAAGGTCTCCCCTTCTAACATCCGCATATGACTTCTGACGACTCTGCGTAGTATTCAACCTTTCCCTAATCAACTTAACTTTTTCCATACCCTCAAATACCGAATCAAGACCACTCACAACTGCTTCACCTACCTCGAACCAACCTATGGGTGATCTACACTTCCTCCCATATAAGGCTTCAAATGGAGTCATGCCAATACTAGAGTGGAAACTATTATTGTAAGCAAACTCTATCAACGGTAAGTGATTATCCCAACTTCCCTTAAAGTGAAGTGCACAAGCTCTCAACATATCCTCTAAGGTCTTGATGGTCCACTCAGCCTGACCATCAGTCTGTGGATGAAAAGAAGAACTTAAAAGCACTTGGGTACCAAAACCCTTCTTAAAAGCTTTCCAAAATTGCGAAGTGAACTGCGTATGCCTATCCGAAATGATAGACAAGGGAACTCCATGCAGTCTGACTAGCTCTCGAATATATAATCTAGTGTAATCCTTAGCAGTATATGAAGTATGAATAGGCAAGAAATGATTAGACTTAGTCAACCTATCAACGACAACCCAAATGGAATCATGATGGTGTCGGGAAGGAGGTAAACCAATCACGAAGTCCATATTTATCTCTTCCCACTTCCAGGTGGGAATACTAAACTCTTGCATCATACCACCAGGTATTTGGTGTTCAACCTTAACCTGTTGGAATGTTGCACACTTATCTACAAATGCTGCTATATCTTTCTTCATGCCACTCCAGCAATAGATTTCCCGCAAGTCTCGGTACATCTTGGTGGCACCAGGATGAATAGAATATCGCACCCTGTGGGCTTCATCCATAATCCTCTGTCTTAGATCATTAACATTTGGGACACACAATCTACCCTGGAATCTCAACACACCATCTCCCCCTTGGGAGAAAACCTCTGATTTTTGGTCCTTGACTGACTCCTTCAGTCTAACCAAACTAGTATCTAAGTATAACTTTTCCTTCACTTCCGAAACCAACGAGGATTTGGAACTACTCTGAACCCCTATACTACCTTCAGCAGAGTCAAACAACCTAACCTTCAATCTAGCCAAACGATGTACATCATGAGCCAACTCTTTCTTACCTTCTACCACATGCGAAACACTACCCATGGACACTCTACTTAGGGCATCCACTACAATATTGGCCTTGCCCGAATGGTACAACACACTCATATCATAGTCCTTTAATAATTCTAACCATCGTCTCTGCCAAAGATTCAATTCTCTCTGGGTAAACACATACTGTAGACTCTTATGATCAGTTAAAACATCAACATGGACACCATACAAATAGCGTCTCCAGATTTTCAAAGCAAACACAACAGTAGCGAACTCAAGGTCATGGGTGGGGTAATTTTTCTCACGGCATTTCAACTGTCTAGAAGTATAAGCTATCACCTTACCCTTCTACATCAATACGCAACCCAAACCAACTCTCAAAGCATCACAGTATACCACAAAACCATCAACACTATCAGGCAAAGTAAAAACAGGGGCTGAAGTGAGTTGAGTCTTCAACTCCTGAAAACTCTTATCACAAGAACTTTACTTTCTTTTGGATCAACCGAGTTATAGGAGATGTTATAGAGGAGAAACCCTCAACAAAATGGCTGTAATAGCCAGCTAAACCCAAGAAACTTTGGATATCAGTTGGAGAAATAGGTCTAGGACAATTTCTAACAGCTTCGGTCTTTTGGGGATCAACTCTAATACCCTCGGAAGAAATGATATGACCCAGAAAAGCAACTGACCTTAGCCAAAACTCACACTTACTGAACTTGGCAAAAAACTTGTGATCTCTAAGGGTTTGCAAGACAGTTCAGAGATGATCAAAATGTTCATCCTCACTACGGGAGTACACCAGTATATCATGGATGAACACTATGACAAACATATCCAGATATGGTCTGAACACTCGATTCATGAGGTCTATGAAAGCTTCTGAGGAATTAGTTAACCCAAAAGACATAACAAAAAACTCAAAATGGCCATAACGAGTTTAGAAAGTGGTTTGTAGGATGTCACACTCCCTAACTTTGAGTTGATGATAGCCGAAATGAAGGTCTATCTTTGAGAAATAACTTGCACCTTACAATCGGTCAAACAAATCATCTATTCTCGGAAAGGGGTACTTATTTTTTATGGTAACTTTATTCAGTTGGTGGTAATCAATGCACATACACAAAAAGCCATCTTTCTTTCTCACAAACAACACAAGAGCACCCCAAGTAGAAACACTAGGCCTTATGAAACCCTTATCTAGTAGGTCTTTGAGTTGCTCTTTCAACTCCTTAAGTTCTGCAGGGGCCATACGGTAAAAAGGAATAGAAATGGGCTGAGTATCAGGAAGAAGATCAATCCCGAACTCTATGTCTCTATCAAGAGGTATCCCTGGGAGATCATCCGGAAAGACATCAGAAAACTCATTGACGACGTTAACAGACTGGAGAGTGGAGTCTCAGACTTAGTGTCTTTGACTCTAACCAAATGGTAAATACACCCTTTGGATATAAGCTTTCTAGCTTTGAGGTAAGAGATAAAATAACTCTTTGGTGACACAGAATCCCCAGACCACTCCAACACGGATGCACCCAGGAATTGAAACTTGACCACTCAGGTCCGACAATCAATAGAGGCTTAAGAAGAATACAACCAGTCCATACCGAGAATCACATAAAAATTTACCATATCTAACTCTATCAGATCAGCCAACAAAACTCTATAAAGAATGGTAACAGGACACTTTTTATACACTTTCTGGGCAACAATCGAATCACCCACTGGGGTAGAAACTAGGATACTCCAGTCACAAACTTACTCATACTAGCCTGATTATCAGCCACTAAGTCAGGAGCATACTTGGCCAACTGATTGAAGATTAAATAGTACTCCCTAATAGTCATAGAGCCCTGTCGTAGGTTCATAAACTCTTCCACCTTCGCCTCCCTCATCTCTAAAGGGAAAAACTTATCCAGGAATGCATCCTGGAACTCTTGCCAAGTTGTAGGGATAGCTCCCTCACCTCTACCTTTCCTCCAAGCAACAACCCAGTCATAAGAAAGGTCTTTCAACCTATACGCAGCCAACTCCACACTATGTTTCTCAGATATATGCATCACTTGAGTAATCTTCCGCACCTCCTCTAAAAAGAATCATGGATCCTCATAAAACTTGGACCCATAGAATTCTGGTGGATTCATCCGCATGAAGTCATGAATCTTGGAAGCAGCTGAATCACCTCGCAGCTACTGTGGAGCCGGGCCAAGTTGGTCTAAACATTGGCAGTAACAGCTTGGGCCAGTGCCAGAAAGGCTGCCCAAAATTTAGCATGAGACACGTTTTCAATCAATAGGTCAATGGGTTGAGGTTGCTGACCATCATTATTTCTTCTCGCTCGACGTGGAGGCATATTTATGAAAAAGGAGAGCATGAAACAATAGCAGAGAGAGACACTTTAAGAATGAAAGAATTCTGAAAGAAAGAATCACACTTTTTCCTGAAACGTCTTGTAGCCTCTTGCTCATAGATGTGGCACACTACACACCATTGATTAAGACTCTACTTAATGCAGCTTGTCAGACTCCCTAGGACACCTTAAAACCTTAGGCTCTAATACCATGTTTGTAACGTCTTAGAAAATGGGTCCCAGAGTGTCACACGATGCTTGAGGCTACGAGTAGCCCCAAGCTAATCCTTTGAGCCATTTTCATTTAGTTCAACACAAATCAACAGTGTTTCCATAAATAACCCTCAAATATCAACAGAGTAATCATCATCCAAGAATAAAAGAATTTCAGAAAGATAACAAAATACGACTTATTAGTCAACTCCTAACATCTATACTAGTCTGACAAGCCTCTAAGAAAATCAATAAAACTAGCAAGCCATTGAGACATGCCCCAACTGAACAATTCTGTGAAACCAACATCAGACATCACGTCCTCGGAACATGAGGACTCACCATAATAGAGGATGTAGAATAAAGTGCCCAAAGAATCACTGTCAAACCTACAACTAAGCACCTAAACCTATATTCTGAGAAAATACAGCCCATATCCGAACACGTGGGTCAGCACCATGGAAAGGATCCAAGTATATGGGGGTGTATGCAGTTGTATAAACATCATCATCATAAATATTTATAGAAATATGCAGGATGTATGAAAGACTTATATAGCCCAAAGAAAATCATCATAATCATGAGAGGATGAAATAAGTACAATAACACATGTGAGTCATCATATAATTTGTCAATCACTTTCAGTTCATCAAGAATATCAATTCTCATAATGTAAATATCATTTAAATCTTTCAAAAGTATAACTTTCATAATTCCACTTTCAAATAACTTCAGCATTCACCATAGACACAAGGAAACACGCACACACTGGGAGATCCTATAACCGACATAAACCATGTGAGCTACATAGAGTCCAACGTACAACAAACGTTGGGGAGAGCCATCCTATCCTTTCCATCGAAGTAGGACTATCGATATCAAATCCACATAAACTAGTGATCACTGTATAAATCAGCCTCAGGCTTACTCCTATGGGGGTACGTAGTTCTAGGGAAGTAATGTCGCTTTATACCTCCCACTCGGTGCAAAAGATTTCTCCCGGACTTAGCTCAGATCATTTCAAAGAAAATCCACAACAAAACAATTTTAGTAATATATAACTATACATTCGGAGCCATCATGTTTCCCATCTATCAAAATCAATCACGTTGTGGATTTCTTTCTCACTAGAGTTCAAAACAACTTCAATAAGACTAAAAGGTCAAATCATTCAAAATATCTCAAATATTCAACATCAACTTGCTTATAACACACACTTTATCAAAAAAACACAATTTTCAATTGGGATTCATGACACAAATATCAAAATCATGATAAATATCATTCAAGATTTATGCTTTATATCTCCACACATGTAAATTCATCTTTCAAAAAGATAAACATAAATATTTCATAATAATCATCATAAGATATGGGTTCATGCTTCATATTCATAAAAATCAAATAAAAATCATTCTTTTGTAAAGAAAATTACTTTTGGGCACAAGAACAAAAGAGAGTTCTTATTGAAAAACCCAACATACCTTGAATGATGAACTTTAGATCGATACTTATTTTTGATATGTTAATCATGACTTTGAATGATGGTTCTTGGAGTTCTTGAACTAGGAACTTGGAATCTTGAATAAATTTGCAGAATTAATGGCGAATTTTGGAGGTTCTTGAAGTTGGATGTAGGAGCTTAGGGTTTTCGTTTTGAGGGAATTTGATGAAATATAACACATTATGCTTCTAATAGGCTTTAATATAGGGTTTGGATGGATTTTGGGTGAGGGAGAATGACCAAAACACCACTAAAAATCAAATAATTCTCGAATCTGTCCGTTGATGGATTGTTTTGATTGTCTGAAGTACATCAACAATAACATTTTACTCCGATATTCAAATTGGATGAAACCAATTTCATTAGAAAGAGGACTCTCAAATATTTCCGTTGATATATAGTATCTCACCCAGATCATTGTGTACGAGGAGTTATGATCGTTTGAAGTTGACCCAAAAATTTACTTTTGATAGGCTGAAGTAGATCGACCATAACTTTTTGTTCCGATAGGCAAATTGGATGAAACTAATTTCATTGGAAAGAGGTCTCATAGAGCTTTCTGTTAAAGTGAGGTATGCTTTTGTGTTGCTTATCAAGTGTAAAATAAAGACTATAGGATTCTTATTCCTCATCTTCACACTCTTCCACTATTTTAGATGATTCCACCAACAAGATATCATCTAAACATAATGTGGAAAAATGCTTCGAGTGTGGCCCGACAAATCCTACTTCAAAATTTACACTATCCTCTACACAATCTCTTTTATTCATCTTTTCAATATTTTTACTTTGAATTGGGATAGAGTCTTCAAAAGATATTGGCTTGACTTTTTCTTTTGCCTCTAGCACCATTCCCGCAATCTTGGCATCATCCCTTGTTGTTTGCTCGGTTGGTTGGAAAATCTCCAAGGGTTGATCAACATTAAGCTCATCATTCGTATAGGAATCTTGCCCTTCATCGTCACAGTCTTCCATTATTTTAAATGATTCCATAGAACGATATCAAATAAACATAATGTAGAAAAGTGTTTTGGATGATTGACCTCGATATCCATCTCTTATATCCTTTCTCTTCTCTCGTTAAATGACTTAATGTCTTGACATATGTCACATATGGTATCATTCATTGTATCTGTACGATCCAACATTAGTTGAAGCATAGCTTCAATGTCACTCTTTCCAGTGCTGCGTTTTTTCTTTTCTTGACCATAAGACCTGTCATATTCATAAGAAGAACTAGTACTTGGGTTAGCACAATAGGGGGAGGGGGAATTTGAGAAATCACTCCAATATCCATCTTGACGACCACATAAAGAAAAATTATACTGCTTTTACGATGGAGATAGTGCACACATCTCTCTCCAAGAAGCATATTTATAATCTTTCCAAAAGTTAGGTCCATCACAAAATGAACACGGATCTGCAAGATACGATTTCCAACCACCAAACTCATGTTTATCCCAAGACGCGATAGTAATAACTAAATTAGAATAAAAATCTACCTAACAAAAGAAATAAAAAAAAAGTAAAAACAAATATTTACAAGTTGAATTCAAGCAAGTAGGCTAAAATTCCAAACCAACTTAATACGCCAAATTGTTCCCCGGGAACGGCGCCATTTTTGATAACGCTCAACTTACACCTCAATTTTGTGTAAGGCGGTTGTCATCAATATTTGCCCAAATATGGAGTTAGGTCGAATCCACAGGGAACAATGTGACTGGACATTAAACTAGTTTGAAATTATAGCTACAAGTTAAATTCAGAGAATCAATATAAAAAGATAAAAGAGGATTTACGGTTTACAGAGAGTTAATTGTCATTTTCAATATTTTAGTATTTGAAATCACCCTAAATGGGAAACCGGAGCTATGTTCACCAAGGGTTTCGGGAATTGACAGATACTAGGTAATGCTAGAGATTCTCGAAATGAGTAGAACAGCAGAATATCCCTGATGATTATACTATCTAACTTATCTCTCGACCTCACCAGACAATTTATTATCTAATTCTCTCAAACTTAGATAACTTATCTATTTCCAATAAGATGTCATCTCAGGTAGATTAATCCAGTTACGACATTAATCATTAAACAGAAGGTTGGTAGCTTCCTAGTCCCTGTTGATAATTCACGTCCTCTAGTCTATTTCTCCGTTAGAAGCAAATAAAACCAAAGACATAGCCTAATGTTTGCAACCACTAGATTTTAGTTAAAAAAGTAGAATCCCAAGATGTTTTACTACTCTTTGAATCTGTTAAACACCTAGTATCATATCAAACCCTAATCCATGGATCCCATAACTCCAGCTAATGAAATTAGCCGCTCATGATTTGATGAATGAAATAACAAGTTGAATTCATGATTAGAATGATAAACTTACGAATGGGTAGAAAACAACAAGTAGTTCCTTTGATTTAATCACAAGGTAGAAACCCCAAAAATATTTGATACGAAAATAGAAGAATATTTTACGAAAGAGAGCAAAAATATGTGTCTCTCCTCTTAGAGTTGATGTCTGATAGATGAATTATTCCTGAATAAAAAACCCTAAAAGATGCTATTTATAGTAAAGGATAAATAAGGAAATAAAATAATAAAATTAATAAAATTGTCCGGAATAGGTGACGCCCAGGCTGACGCCGCGTGAAGAAGTTGACACCCTATCACTGATGCCATCAGAGAGGCTTTAGTTGCTTTCAAGTTTTCTCTTAGGCTGATGATGTAGTTGATGCAGCGTCACTTATTTGACAACGTATCATCAACGTCGTCAGATATCTTCTTCCCATACTAATTTTCTGCTTAAGGCTAACGCCATTATTGACGCCTTATCAAAACATTGATGCCACATCACCGGCATCATCAGAACTGCTCCTCAAATTGCTACTCCCTGTTTAAGGCTGACGCCAATGCTGATAGGCTATCACGAGGCTGACAAATTATCACGGAGACCGCCAGCCATGTTTTCTTTTATTTTGCTCAGATTTTCAACTCTTTTGCTCCATTATTGTTTATTCTCATTTCTTCAGCCTTTTTCTGCAATAGCATAAGCAAACACATCAAAACAAAAAGAGTTGCTTCAGAATTCACAACTATTTTAAGCTAAAAAGCATTAAATGTGTTAGCTTTTGCTCGCACATCAGCACTCTCAACTTAAAACAATTGCTTGTTCCCAAGTAACTACATAACACCACACTACGATGCTTAACCAAGAGACACATAAGATACCTATCATAGTTGATTATCAAGTATAGCTCAAAACTCATGCCACTCTCCATGTTCAATCCAATTGTGCATATCCATGAAGATTAATAATGTGACCTAAAGTAATAAAGATATGGCATCAATTCAACAACAATAACCATGCATATGTATAAGTTACACTACCCAAATAACTAAATATCTAGCAATGCAACCGATTTACCATTATAACAAAGAAGTCCCTCCTCACTCATATTTGAACTCAAGCATGTCAATGCGGGGACGGTCAAGAGACACTCACTCTCAAAATGAAATTCCAGTCAATGCATGTCAAATACCATATGCTTGTCCTTATTTTCATTACCAAGGTGTCTAGACAGGTAAGTTAGGATCAGTATAGGTCTTTTCTTTGGCTTGTAATATAGATTAAGGGTTGGTATGATATTCAATGGAATTTAGCGTGACTAAGCCTCCTTGGCACTACCTTAATTTTTGGGGTTCACTTATTAACCTTTTTCTTCTTTTTCTCCTTTTCTTGATCACACATTATTCAAGATGGATGTGGCTTTTCTTTTTCATTTTTTCACTTTTCTTACTCTTCTTCCACACCACGCAGCTTTTTATTCTTTTTCACTTATTCTTTTTCTTTTATTCTACCTTTCTTCATACCCAGTTTACATGATGCACCTCTATGATAGCCACCCTCAACTTAGGTTGTTTACCTAAGTCTAGGTGCACAGTGTCCAAGGAGGACCAGGGCCAAAATAGGTTCATTATGATCTAAATGGGAAGATAATAGGTGTCATAGAAAGAAATGGTCAATTCAGGCTCAAAATAGGGATCAAGAGATATCATGCATACATGGAAGGTTATTTATGCAAAAAAAAGTGACTTAAAAATCAAAACGGCCAATGATCTTTTCCTAACCCTTATCTTTCAACCAAAATAAACTAACCGGGTAAATTCTGGATTCAAGACACAAAGGGAACTAAGTAGTATCTCACACACACATGGCACAAAGGTGCATCATAAGCTACTACCTATCCGGTTCATGCGATTTTTTAGCAGTGGACATCATGTCACTAGTACTAATGCCATAACAAGATGCACAGTGGTCACACATAAATGTATATCACAAAGTTATAAAATAGACCAATGGAGAGGTGTTTATTAGTCCTAAAAATAAACAAAACTATGTCAACTGCTCTATAAACTTATTTTTCTCCAGTTAACCCCAACACATCACAAAACAAATACAATATGCGTAAACATGCCGGCTCTACTAGGAACAATATTCCGGGGAAAAGAGGCACCGCAACAAAAACCCCAAGAGGACATCAACACCTACAAGTAGCCCCACCCTCAACTTAATATCATGCATCTTGCCTAAGACATCAAATCAAAATAAGGAAGCTTGAAACATACCTGTGGCACCATGGGTGCGAAGATCTGATGTCAATCACATAATACGACTACAAACAACAAATTACCTTGGGATTCCTCCTAAAAAGCGCCTAGTTTACGGTCATGGCACGACCTAAGTCGGCTTTTTCCTCCACCTTGAGGATATGAATTTCACCCCCAACTTAGAGTCCATCTTCTTGCCTCGCTCATAGGCAAGTGGTACAAAGATTAAGAAGCCGAATAATGGATGATGCATGATAAACAACACAGCTTTAAAGTGAGGTGTCTTTTTGTGTTGCTTATCAAGTGTAAAATAATGACTATAGGATTCTTGTTCCTCATCATCACAGTCTTCCACTATTTTAGATGATTCCACAGACAAGATATCATCTAAACATAATGTGGAAGAATGCTTTGAGTGTGGCCTGACAAATCCTACTTCAAAATTTACAATATCCTCTACACACTCACTTTTATTCATCTTCTCAACATTTTTACTTTGAATTGGGCTAGAGTCTTCATAATAGATTGGCTTGGCTTTTTCTTTTGCCTCTAGAAACATTCCCTCAATCTTGGCATCATCCCTCATGGTTGGCTCAGTTGGTTGGGAAATCTCCAAGGGTTGATCAACATCAAGCTCATTATTATTATAGGAATCTTGCTCTTCATCGTCACACTCTTCCATTATTTTAAATGATTCCATAGAAAGATATCATCTAAACATAATGTAGAAAAGTGTTTTGGATGATTAACCTCGATATCCATCTCTTCTATCCTTTCTCTTTCCTTGTTAAATGACCTAATGTCCTGACGTATGTCACATATGGTATCATTCATTGTATCTATACGATCCAATATTAGTTGAAGCATAGCTTCAATGTCACTTTTTTCAGTGCTGCGTTCTTCCTTTTCTTGACCATAAGACCTGTCATACTCATAGGAAGAACAAGAACTTGGGTTAGCGCAATAGGAGGAGGGGGAATTTGAGAAACCACTCCAATATCCATCTTGACGACCACATAAAGAACAATTATACTCCCTTTAGGATGGATATAGTGCACACATCTCTCTCCAAGAAGCATATTTATAATCTTGCCAAAAGTTAGGACCATCACAATATGAACATGGATCATCAAGATACAATTTCCAACCACCTAACTTATGTTAATCCCAAGATGCCATAGCAATAAGTAAATTAGAATAAAAATATACCTATTACAAGAAATTAAAAAAAAACTAAAAATAAATATATACAAGTTTGAATTCAAGCAAGTAGGATAAAATTTCAAACCAACTCAATATGCCAAATTGTTCCCTGGCAACGGCGCCATTTTTGATAATGCTGAACTTACACCTCAATTTAGTGTAAGGCGGTCATCATCAATATATTTACCCAAATTTGGAGTCAGGGTCGAATCCACTGGGCACAATGTTTGTGGAGATTAAACTAGTTTGAAATTATAGCTACAAGTTAAATTCAAACAATCAATATAAAAAGATAAAATGGGGTTTAAGTTTTACAGAGAGTTAATTGTTACTTTCAATACTTTATTGTTTGAAATCAGCCTAAATGGGAAACCAGAGCTATGTTCACCTAGGGTTTTGGGAATTGACAGATACTAGGTAATGCTAGAGATTCTCGAAATGAGTAGAACAACAGAATATCCCTGATGATTATACTATCTAACTTATCTCTCGACCTCACCTGACAATGTATTATCTAATTCTCTCGAACTTAGATAACTTATCTATTTCCAATAAGATGTTATCTCAGGTAGATTAATCCAGTTACGACATTAATCATTAAACAGAAGGTTGGTATCTTCCGAGTCCTTATTTATAATTCATGTTCTCTAGTTTATTTCTTCGTTAAAAGAAAATAAAACCTAAAGCATAACCTAATGTTTGCAACCACTAGAGTTTAGTTAAAACAGCAGAATATCGAGATTTTTTACTACTCTTTGAATCTGTTAAAGACCTAGTATCACATCAACACCTAATCCGTGGATCCCATAACTCCGACTAATGAAATTAGCTGCTCTTGATTTGATGAACGAAATAACAAGTTGAATTCATGATTATAATGATAAATTTATGAATGGGTATAAAACAACAGGTAGTTCCTCCGATTTAATCATAAGGTAGAAACCCCAAAAATAGCTGATACGAAAATACAAGAATATTTTATGAAAGAGAGCAAAAATACGTGTCTCTCCTCTTAGAGTTGATGTCTGATAGATAAATTTTTCATGAATTAAAAACCCTAAAAGATGCTATTTATACTAAATCCTAATTAAGGAAATAAAATAACAAAATTAATAAAATTGTCTGGAATAGGTGACGCCCAGGCTGACACCGCGTCAAGAAGTTGACACCCTATCACGAATGGAATCAGAGAGGCTTTAGTTGCTTTCAGGTTCTGTTTGAGGCTGACGATGTAGCTGACGCAGTGTCACCGATCTGACGATGTATCACCAACGTCGTCAGATATCTTCTTCCCATACTAACTTTTTGCTTAAAGCTAACGCCATTATTGACGCCTTATCACGGCTTTGATGCCACATCAATGGCATCGTCAGAACTGCTCCTCAAATTACAACTCCTTGGTTAAGGCTGACGCCAATGCTGATAGGCCATCATGAGGCTGATGACTTATCACGAAGGTCGTCAGCCATGTTTTCTTATATTTTTCTCATATTTTCAACTCTTTTGCTCCACTATTGTTTATTCTCATTTCTTCTGCCTTTTTCTGCAATATCATGAGCAAACACATCAAAACAACAAGAGTTGCTTTAGAATTCACAATTATTTCGAGCTAAAAAGCATTAAATGTGTTAGCTTTTACTCACACATCAACACCCTCATCTTAAAACAATTGCTTGTCCTTAAGTAACTACATAACAACATACTACGATCTTTAACAAAGAGACACATAAGATACCTATCACAGTTGATTATCAAGTTTAGCTCAAAACTCATGCCACTCTCCATGTTCAATCAAATTATGAATATCAATGAAGATTAACAATGTTACCCCCAAGGAATCAAGATATGGTATCAATTCAACAACAATAACCATGCATATGTACAAGTTATAATACCCAAACAAGTAAACAACTAGCAATGCAACCGATGTGCCCTTACAACAAAAAAGTCCCTCCTCACTCATATTTGAACTCAAGCATGTCAATGCGGGGACGGTCAAGAGACACTCACTCTAAGAAAGAAATTCCAATCAATGCATGTCAAATACCATATACTTGCCCTTATTTTCTTTACCAAGGTGTCCAGAAAGGTAAGTTAGGATCACTATAGGTCTTTTATTTGGTTTGTAATGTAGATTAAGGGCTGGTATGATAATTAATGGAATTTAGAGTGACTAAGCCTCCATGGCACTACCTTAACTTTTGGGGTTCACTTATTAACCTTTTTTTCTGTTTATCCTTTTCTTGATCACACATTATTCAGGATGGATGTGGCTTTTCTTCTTCATTCCTTTTTTTTTATTCTTCTTCCACACCACCCAGCATTTTATTCTTTTTCACTTATTCTTTTCCTCTTATTCTACCTTTCTTCATACCTAATTTACATCATGCACCCCTATGACAGCCACCCTCAACTTAGGTTTTTTAGTTAAGTATAGGTGCATAGTGTCCAAGGAGGACCAGGGCCAAAACAAGTTCATTATGATCTAAACGGGAAGGTGATAGGTGTCATAGAAATAAATGGTCAATTCAGGCTCGAAATAAGGATCAAGAGATATCATGCATACATGGAAGGTTATTTAGGCAAAAATAAGTGACTTCAAATCAAAACGGCCTATGATCCTTTCCTAACCCATATCTTTCAACAAAAATAAGACTAACCGGACAAATTCTAGATTTAACAAACAAAGGAAACTAAGTAGTATCTCACACTCACATGGAACAAAGGTGCATCACAAGGTACTACCTATTCGGTATATGCGATTGTTTAGCAATGGATATCATCTCACTAGTACTAATGCCATAACAAGATGCACAGTGGTCACACATAAATGTATATCATACAGTTATAAAATAGACCAACGGAGAGGTGTTTATCAGTCTTAAAAATCAACAAAAATATGTCAACGGCTCTCTATACTTATTTTTCTCCAGTTAACAACAACACATCACAAAAAAATTACAATACGCCTAAACATGCCGACTCTACTAGGAACAACATTTCGGGAAAAAGAGGCACCGCAACAAAAACCCCAAGAGAACATCATCACCTATAAGTAGCCCCGCCCTCAACTTAATGTGATGCATCTTTCCTAACACATCAAATCAAAATAAGGAAGCAAGAAACATACCTGTGGCACCATGGGTGCGAAGATCTGATATCAATCACATAATACGAATACAAACAACAAATTACCTTGGGTTTCTTCCCAAAAAGTGCCTAGTTCAACGTCGTAGTACGACCTAACTCGGCTTTTTCCTCTACCTTGAGGATATGAATTTCACCCCCAACTTAGAGTCTATTTTCTTGCCTCACTCATAGGCAGGTGGTACAAAGATTAAGAAGCCAAATAATGGATGATGCATGGTAAACAACTCAGCTTTAAAGTGAGGTGTCTTTTTGTGTTGCTTATCAAGTGTAAAGTAAAGGCTATAGGATTCTTGTTCCTTATCTTCACATTCTTCCACTATTTTAGATGATTCCACAGACAAGATACCATCTAAAAATAATATGGAAAAATGCTTCGAGTGTGGCCCTACAAATCCTACTTCAAAATTTACACTATCCTCTACACACTTACTTTTGTTCATCTTCTCAACATTTTTACTTTGAATTGGGCTAGATTCTTTATAATAGATTGGCTTGGCTTTTTCTTTTGCCTCTACCACCATTCCCTCAATCTTGGCATCATCCCTCATGGTTGACTCGGATAGTTAGGAAATCTCCAAGGGTTGATCAACATCAAGCTCATCATTAATATACGAATCTTGATCTTCATCTTCACACTCTTCTATTATTTTAAATGATTCCACTGATAGATATCAACTAAACATAATGTAGAAAAGTGTTTTGGATGATTGACCTCGATATCCATCTCTTCTATCCTTTCTCTTTCCTCGTCAAATGACCTAATGTCTTGACGTATGTCACATATGGTATCATTCGTTGTATCTATACGATCCAACATTAGTTAAAGCATAGCTTCAATATCACCCTTTCCAATGCTGCGTTCTTCCTTTTCTTGACCATAAGACCTGTCATACTCATAAGAAGAACTAGAACTTGGGTTGGTGCAATAGGAGGTGAGGGAATTTGAGAAATTACTTCACTATCCATCTTGACGACCACATAAAGAACAATTATACTCCCTATAGGATGGAGATAGCGGACAAATCTCTCTCCGAGAAGCATATTTATAATCTTGCCAAAATTTAGGTCCATCACAATATGAACATGGATCATCAAGATACGATTTCCAACCACCTAACTCATGTTCATCCCAAGATGCCATAGCAATAAGTACATTAGAATAAAAATCTATCTAACACAAGAAATAAAAAAAAACTAATAACAAATATTTTCAAGTTTGAATTCAAGCAAGTAGGCTAAAATTCCAAACCAACTTAATACGCCAAATTGTTCCCCGGCAACGGCGCCATTTTCGATAATGCTCAACTTATACCTCAATTTAGTGTAAGGCGATCGTCATCAATATATTTACCCAAATTTGGAGTCGGGGTCGAATCCACAAGGAACAATCTAAGTGGCGATTAAACTAGTTTGAAATTATAGCTACAAGTTAAATTCAAACAATCAATATAAAAAGATAAAATGGGGTTTAAGGTTTACAGAGGGTTAATTGTCACTTTCAATATTTTAGTGTTTGAAATCAGCCTAAATGGGAAACTAGAGCTATATTCACCAAGGGTTTTGGAAATTGACAAATACTAGGTAATGCTAGAGATTCTTGAAATAAGTAGAACCATAGAATATCCCTGACGATTATACTATCTTACTTATCTCTCGAACTCACCTGACAATTTATTATGTAATTCTATCAAACTTAGACAACTTATCTATTTCCAATAAGATATTATCTCATGTAGATTAATCCAGTTATGGCATTAATCACTAAACAGATGGTTGGTAGCTTCTGAGTCCCTGTTGATAGTTCACGTCATCTAGTCTATTTCTCCGTTAGAAGCAAATAAAACCTAAGGCATAACCTAATGTTTGCAACCACTAGATTTTAGTTAAAACAGCAGAATCTCAAGATGTTTTACTACTCTTTCAATATGTTAAACACCTACTATCATATCAAACCCTAATCCGTGGATCCCATAACTCCGGCTATTAAATTTAGCCGCTCATGACTTGATGAACGAAATAACAAGTTGAATTCATGATTATAATGCTAAACTTATGAATGGGCAGAAAACAATAAGTAGTTCCTCCGATTAATCACAAGGTAGAAACCCCAAAAATAGTTGATATGAAAACACAAGAATATTGTATAAAAGAGAGCAAAAATGTGTTTCTCTCCTCTTAGAGTTGATCTCTGATAGATAAATTATTCATGAATCAAAAACCCCGAAAGATGTTATTTATACTAAAGCCTAATTAAGGAAATAAAATAACAAAATTAATAAAATTTTCCACAATATTAGACTTCCAGGATGACGTCGCGTCTAGAAGTTTACACCCTATCACGGATGGCGTCAAAGAGGCTTTAGTTGCTTTCAGTTTCTGTCTTAGGTTGACGATGTAGCTGATGAAGCATCACCGATCTGACGGCATATCACCAACGTCATCTGATTTTTTCTTCCCATACTAACTTTCTGCTTAAGGCTAATGCCATGATTGACGCCTTATCAAAACATTGATGCCATATCACTGGCGTCGTCAGAACTGATCCTCAAATTGCAACTCCTTGGTTAAGGATGACGCCAATGCTAATAGGCTATCACGAGGCTGACGAGTTATCATGGAGGTCGTCAGCCATGTTTTCTTCTATTCTTCTCAGATTTTCAACTATTTTGCTTCATTATTGTTTATACTCATTTCTTCAACCTTTTTCTGCAATGTCATGAGCAAACACATAAAAACAACAAGAGTTGCTTTAGAATTCACAATTATTTTGAGCTAAAAAGCATTAAATGTGTTAGGTTTTGCTCACACATCAACACCCTCAACTTAAAACAATTGCTTGTCCTCAAGCAACTATATAACACCATACTATGATGATTAACCAAGAGACACATAATATACCTATCACAGTTGATTATCAAGTTTAGCTCAAAACTCATGCCACTCTCCATGTTCAATCCAATTGTGCATATCCATGAAGATTAACAATGTGACCCAAAGGAATCAAGATACGCCATTAATTCAGTAACAATAACCATGCATATGTATAAGTTACACTACCCAAACAAGTAAATAGCTAGCAATGCAATCGATGTGTCCTTACAATAAAGAAGTCCCTCCTCACTCATATTTGAACTCAAGCTTGTCAATGCGGGGACGTTCAAGAGACACTCACTCTCAGAAAGAAATTCCAATCAATGTATGTCAAATACCATATGCTTGCCCTTATTTTCATTACCAAGGTGTCTAGACAGGTAAGTTAGGATAACTATAGGTCTTTTCTTTGGCTTGTAATGTAGATTGAGGGTTGGTATGATATTCAATGGAATTTAGAGTGACTAAGCCTCCTTGGCACTACCTTAACTCTTGGGGTTTACTTATTAACCTCTTTCTTCTTTTTCTCCTTTACTTGATCACACATTATTCAGGATGGATATGGCTTTTCTTTTTCATTCTTTTTCTTTTCTTATTCTTCTTCCACACCACGCAGCTTTTTATTCTTTTTCACTTATTCTTTTCCTTTTATTATACCTTTCTTCATACCCAGTTTACATCACCCACCCCTATGATAGCCACTCTCATCTTAAGTTGTTTACCTAAGTCTAGGTGCACAGTGTCCATGGAGGACCAGGGCCAAAACAGGTTCATTATGATCTAAACAGGAATGTGATAGGTGTTATTGAAAGAAATGGTCAATTTAGGCTCAAAAAAAGGATCAAGAGATATCATGCATACGTGGAAGGTTATTTAGGAAAAAGAAAGTGACTTAAAAATCAAAAGGGCCTATGATCCTTTCGAAACCCTTATCTTTCGACCAAAATAAGACTAACCGGGCAAATTTTGGATTTAACACATAAAGGGAACTATGTAGTATATAACACACACATGGCACAAAGGTGCATCACAAGCTACTACCTATCCGGTTCATGCGATTGTTTAGCAGTGGATATCATGTCACTAGTACTAATGCCACAACAAGATGCACAGCGGTCACACATAAATGTATATCACACAGTTATAAAATAGACCAACAGAGACGTATTTATCAGTCTTAAAAATCAACAAAAATATGACAACTACTCTATATACTTATTTTTCTCCAGTTAACCACAACACATCACAAAATAAATACAATACGCCTAAACATGACGGCTGTACTAAGAACAACACTCCAGGGAAAAGAGGCACGGCAACAAAAACCCCAAAAGGACATCAACACCCACAAGTAGCCCCACCCTCAACCTAATATCATGCATTGTTCCCAACAAGTCAAATCAAAACAAGAGAATTAAAAACATACCTATGGCACCATGGGTGCAAATATCTAATGTCAATCACATAATACGAATACAAATAACAAATTACCTTGGGTTTCTTCCCAAAGAGCACCTAGTTTAACATCGCAGCATGATGGAACCCAGCTTTTTCGTCCACCTTGAGGATATGAATTTAACCTCCAACTTGGAGTCCATCTTCTTGCCTCGCTCATAGGGAGGTGGTACAAAGATTAAGAAACCGAGTAATGGATGATGCATGGTAAATAACTCAGCTTTAAAGTGAGGTCTGTTTTTGTGTTGCTTATCAAGTGTAAAATAAAGACTATAGGATTCTTGTTCCTCATCTTCACAGTCTTCCACTATTTTAGATGATTCCACTGACAAGATATCATCTAAACATAATGTGGAAAAATGCTTCGAGTATGGCCCGACAAATCCTACTTCAAAATTTACACTATCCTCTACACACTCACTTTTAATCATCTTCTCAATATTTTTACTTTGAATTGGGCTAGAGTCTTCATAAGAGATTAGCTTGGCATTTTCTTTTGCTTCTAGCACCATTCCCTGAATCTTGGCATCATCCCTCATGGTTGGCTCGGTTGGTTGGGAAATCTCCAAGGTTTGATCAACATCAAGCTCATCATTAGTATAGGAATCTTGCTCTTTATCGTCACACTCTTCAATTATTTAAAATGATTTCATAGAAAGATATCATCTAAACATAATGTAGAAAAGTGTTTTGGATGATTGACCTCGATATCCATCTCTTCTATCCTTTCTCTTCCATCATTAAATGACCTAATGTCTTTACGTATGTCACTTATGGTATCATTCGTTGTATCTATATGATCCAACATTAGTTGATGCATAGCTTGAATGTCACTCTTTTCAGTGTTGCGTTTTGCTTTTCTTAACCATAAGACCTATCACACTCATAAAAAGAACTAAAACTTGGGTTAGCGCAATAAGAGGAGGGGGAATTTGAGAAATCACTCCAATAGACATCTTGACGACCACAAAAAGAACAATTATACTCCCTGTAGGATGGATATAGTGCACGCATCTCTCTCCGAGAAGCATATTTATAATCTTGCCAATAGTTAGGTCCATCACAATATGAACATGGATCATCAGATTCCATACTAAAAAGTAAATTCGAAAAAAAATCTACCTAACACAAGAAACAAAAAAAACTAAAAACAAATATTTACAAATTTGAATTCAAGCAAGTAGGCTAAAATCCAGACCAACTCAATACGCCAAATTGTTCCCCGGCAACGGCGCCATTTTTGATAATGCTCAACTTGCACCTCAATTTAGTGTAAGGCTGTTATCATCAATATATTTACCCAAATTTGCATTCGGGTTCGGATCCACGGGGAGCAATGTAAGTGGCGATTAAACTAGTTTGAAATTATAGCTACAAGTTAAATTCAAACAATCAATCTAAAAAGATAAAATAGGGGTTTAAGGTTTATAGAGATTTAATTGTCATTGTCTATATTTTTGTGTTTGAAATCAGCCTAAATAGGAAACAATAGCTATGTTCACCAAGGGTTTTGGGAATTGACAGATAAAGGTAATGCTAGAGATTCTCAAAATGAGTAGAACAGTAAAATATCCCTGACGATTATACTGACTTATCTCTTGACCTCACCAGACAATTTATTATCTAAATCTCACGAACTTAGATAACTTATCTATTTCCGATAAGATGTTATCTTAGGTAGATTAATCCAGCTATGGCATTAATTATTAAACAGAAGGTTGGTAGCTTCCGATTCCCTGTTGATAATTCACGTTCTTTAGTCTATTTCTCCGTTAGAAGCAAATAAAACCTATTCCATAACCTAATGATTAAAACCACTTGATTTTAGTTAAAACAACAGAATCTCAAGATGTTTTACTACTCTTTGAATTCGTTAAAGACCTAGTATCATATCAAACCCTAATCCATGGATCCCATAATTTCGGCTAATAAAATTAGTCGCTCATGATTTGATGAATAAAATAACAAGTTGAATGCATGATTATAATGATGAACTTATGAATGTGTAGAAAACAATAAGTTGTTTCTCCGATTTAATCACATTGGAGAAACCTCAAAAATAGTTGATACGAAAGCACAAGAATATTTTATAAAAGAGAGCAAAAATATGTGTCGCTTCTCTTAGAGTTGATGTCTGATAGATGAATTATTCATGAATCAAAACCCCTAAAAGATTCTATTTATACTAAAGCCTAATTAAGGAAATAAAATAACAAAATTAATAAAATTGTCCAGAATAGGTGATGCCCAGGTTGACGCTGCATCAAGAAGTTGATGCCCTATTATGGATGGCGTCAGTGAGGCTTTAGTTGCCTTCACGTTCTGTCTTAGGCTAATGATGTAGCTGATGTTGCGTCATCAATCTGACGGTGTATCACCAACATCTTCAGATATCTTCTTCCCATACTAACTTTCTACTTAAGGTTGATGCAATTATTGACTCCTTATCACGACTTTGATGCCATGTCACTGGCATCGTCAGAACTGTTCCTCAAATTGCAACTCCCTGGTTAAGGTTGACGCCAATTATGATAGGCTATCATGAGGCTGACGACTTATCACAGAGGTCGTCAGCCATATTTTTTCTTATTTTGCTCAGATTTTTAACTCTTTTGCTCCATTATTGTTTATTCTTATTTCTTCAGTCTTTTTCTACAATATCATGAGCAAAAACATCAAAACAACAAGTGTTGCTTCAGAAGTCACAATTTTTTGAGCTTAAAAACATTAAATGTGTTAGCTTTTGCATACACATCATTGGCCTAAGGCAATAAAATAGTCAAACCGCTCTGACAGTTACAGCCTCTACTAACGGGGACTCCTGCATCCTACACTGGCTATGCAGTTATGGTGTTCAGGGATTGTTCCTAGAGACTCGGCCTCTCTGATGAAAGAGGCGTCATCCCTTCCCTCGCTCGGTCCTAACTTCTAATCCCAACTAAAAGACTGAACTGAATTCTCAAATAAACACAAATGAACTGAATCTGATACTGATCATGTTTCTTAAAAGATCTGAATCAGTTACACTGAGATTACTCAGTTTCGTATCTAACAAAAAAGGTATCGAATCATGTTATCTGATTGATGATATATAGAGCTTGAATAGATTACTCTAATCGCTTCTGAGATTAGAATTGAATCACTTGAATACTATTAGATCTGAGCTAATTATAGGGCTGAGGCTAGATTACTAGCGATACACAGATTACAGAGATAACTGAGATTATTGAGCTTTCTTAAGTTCTGCACTTGTCTGAGGATACAGAGTTCTTTACTGAGTTATGAGAATCATGGCCCGATTCGAATTATCCAGAAACTGACTAGGATCTAGACAATAGCTCTGTTGTCAGGTATAAATACTCCCAGGACTTGATAGCATAAAAGAAAAGCATAATCATTCATTCATCATCACGATCGTTTATATATCATCACAATCATCATCATCATAATCATTCATTCATCATCATAATCATTCAAGGAATCACCTCAAGCATTTAACGATCACAAATATCTTATTCATCATCACAGTTGCCAAGGGGTCACTTTAAGCATCTCAAAAACATAATCATATAATAACCTAGGGAAAACATGCTACTAGATTGTACTCCATTCAACAAGGTTTTACCTCAACTATTTAATACCTATATCAATCTTAATATGTGTTTGGATATCACATAGCTTGAGGAAAGTTCATACTATCATGGAACAATTCATTCACTTAGGCGTTTTATCAAACACTAGGCATGCATAAACTAACTCATAATTTGGAGTTTCATCTTCAACATGCTACAATGGCCCTTATGCTTCATTTAAGATCTTTATCAAACCTAAGGGGAACATGCTTTGCTTATTTAACCATTTCTATACCCATTTGACATAAACACATCACTTAGAAAGCAACATAAGGAAGATTCATCACAAATATCACATGGATTCTACCTACTAGGGTTAAGGCTCATGAATCTTATAAACAAACATGAATCAAAACTCAAAAATGTATTGAACATCAATTTCAACTAATACAAATCATTAACAACTCATAAACATAAAAATCTTTGAGTTTTGAAAAGGATTCTTGAGCTTCTTGGATGAAAGGGACCCAAGAATCAACATCTACATACCTTAATCTTTGAAATTGGATGAATTCTAATGCTTGAGACTCTATCCGCACTTGTAATAAATAATTCTTAAAGACCACACTATGAGGAAATTGATTCTTGAAGAAATCTTAAAGAATTATGGATAAATTTTTAGAAGATTAGGGTTCTTGAATGAAACCCTAGTTATATCTTCTCAAGAGAATTGAGAGAGATAGAGAAATTAGGGTTTAGGGGTGGATGCACATAATTATAGAGACCTCCAAAAGGTGGAAAATAACCAAAATAACATTGCAAAAATGTCCTTAAATTTTTGAAAAAAATAGCTGACGACATCTGTGACAAGCAGTCAAGTTGGTGATAGGCCATCACAAATTATCATCACAAAAGGGTGAAATTTTAAGTTTTGGTTAAGGTTGATGATATTGGTGATAGGCCATCATAGGCATGACGAATTGTCCAAAAATGTTGTCACCAGGGTCAGAAATCTACCCAGGTCTGATGACATTGGTGATAGGCTGTTACGGATGTGACAACTTGTCACAATTGTCATCACCAGTTTCTCAGCCAAACATGTTGGAGTAAAATGGGCATAACTCTTTGCTCCGACATCGGGTTTTGACAAAATTAGTGTCATTAGAAACATAATTCAAATATATTACATTTGATATATAGTAGGTCCTCTAATTTGATATATACAAGGATTTATGTTCAATTGAAGATTACCCAAATTTTGATGGTCACTAAAACTTGAACGATAGGAAAAATTTCAACTTGTCCTTGAGTTAGGGGACCTTTATGGTCTTAATTCATTCTCAAATAGATTCCTATATGATTCAAAGTATTTTATACTTGGGAAGATATTTTTAAAATATTTAGAGTTGGATTTTTTGCTTTACCAAATACGCTCTAAGGCTCAGACTAGAAGAGAATTTTGCGGGGCATTACATAATGACAAGTTCAAGAAGTGTATTGCAAAGCTTAGAAACCTATCAATCAATATTCCTTTGTTGGAGGATCTTCAATAAATTTTAGGGTATGCTAAGTTGATAAAGGATTTGATGACAAAGGAAAAGCTTGTGGATGGTGAGACTATTAAAGTGACCCATAGTTGTAGTGCAATCCGATCCAATGTCATGGCAAAAAATAGAATATCCGGGTCCTTTTACAATTCTATACACCATTGGAACTCACAAATTTGACAAAGAATTCATTGATCTTGGTGCTAGCATAAAATTATTGCCATATGCAATGTACACAAATCTTGGGTTGAGCTCTCCTACACCCACCACCATAAGATTATTGATGGTAAATCACTCAATCAGGAAACCGGTTGGGGTATTATATGATGTATTGGTAAAAGTCAATAAATTTATTTTCTCAGTGGATATTGTTGTCCTCGATTGTGAAATTAACTAGATGATACCTATTATTCTTGGGTGTCCCAACCTAGAAATCAAAAGAATAATTGTTGATATAGAGTAAGGGGAAATAAAATTATAAGCGCAAAATGATGAAGTTCCATTGCGGGTATGTAAAATCAGGAAACAACCAATGGAACTACAAATGGTTTTCATCATTGATGTAGTGGAAAAGGATGTGGATGATGGATCTCTCAAGGATCCAACTTGAAGATTCAAGAATGTTGTGTTGCTATTTAAATTAGGCGTTGGATGGGAGGTAAACCATCATGACATTAAAGTGGAATGTATGCTTTAATCATTAATTTTTAGTGTATATTTTTTTTTAAGATTTATTTATGAAAATCAGGTGCCCAAAGGGTGCTTTTGAATAATGTTGAGTAAAGAAAAGTGTAGAGAAATTGAGTTGTGGGCTGAGAAGTTGAAAAATTGGGGAGGAAAAACCAGTCTTAACTACTACAATTGTGGTACCCATGCTATCGCGATTGCGATATCCATGTCACCAATATCGAGGAACTTTTACCGCAATCATGGTCAAGATAGATTAAAATTTAAATTGTTATAAAAAACCACCACCAAATTTCCACCTCAATTACTCTCAAATTATACCTATTCTTGCCTTTGTTGAAAACATGTCTAGTCCAATTGCATCCCCCTACATCTCATTACTAGGTATGTGCTTTGATTACCCTCTTTTATGCTCATGCAGGGTCTTAGGACTCATATTTTAGGAACGGTCTAAAAATTGTTGTTTGATGCTTGATCTTGAGTTTAATCGAGTTGTTTGGTATGTTTTTTGTTATAATTGGTATTATCATGGTTGGGGAAGTCTTGAGTACCCTAAATTGTTTAAAATTGATGCAAATAGCATATGCATAC
This sequence comes from Capsicum annuum, assembly GCF_002878395.1. Lineage (NCBI taxonomy): Eukaryota > Viridiplantae > Streptophyta > Magnoliopsida > Solanales > Solanaceae > Capsicum > Capsicum annuum. The sequence goes on along the minus strand of NC_061118.1, from coordinate 104,214,542 downwards.
CAAGTGTTCGATGAAATTCCCAAATGAATCCCTTGTTAATGTTTTTTGAGTTTTAACGGCATCATTGAATGTTTGGGGATTGTATTAGTTGTTCTTAGGTCATGATCAATTTGGTCCATCAAGCCTCAGATGTCGCAATTTTGGTTACAAGAGCGCTATCGTAGCTCAGTGGCCCATAATTGCAGTGTCTGAGAGTTGTTTATCCGCCAGGACCAAACTCCTGTAGTTCTATTTTCAACCCAAAGTTTACGAAGGAACTATCCATTTAGCTTAATTAAGTAACATAGAAAATTTTTCATATGAAGATGTTGATAATTAATGATGGTCTATTGTTTTAAGGTTTATGAAGCTAAAGATGAGAGACTATGACAAAACTCGCTTCATGGCCCCTGAGTGTCAAAGCTTGAACAATGTAGATTTGGGTATGATGAAGTTACTCATTGAGTGAGGATTATCTTTGGAAAAGGTGCCCAAGAAACTCCAATGCATTTATGACAGATTTATGGCCACTGGTTGGATGTGGTTTACTCTCGACCCATGCCGAACAAAGAAGCATCGGGTTAGAGAATTCTACATAAAATTTTGCATAGTATCGACCTTTGATGTAGGTTTTAGAATCTAGGGGATGGAGGTTCACTTCTAAATAGATCAAATCAATGAATTATATGGACTGCCAGATGAGGATATAGCATAATTTGAGGCAAAGGGGTGTGAATCAAGGAATTGGTTGGTGGATAAGTTGTGTTCGAGCAATAAAGTCTCATGGGAAACCATGAAAATAGGGATAACACTGCATGAATTTATAGTTAAGGCTTGGATCTGGCTGGCTATTATCAGCAGCCATGTCTCTGTATGCACCGACATGACCTATGTCTCGGATATGAGATCATAGATGGTGGCATGCATATTGGATAACATTCCCCTGAATGTTGGATGAATTTTTATTTTCGTACATTAGGCATTTGAAGAATAGAGGTGAATCCCTACTCATGTTTCTTTCTTAATTACCGAGCTATGCAAGAGAGCCAGAATTTAGGTGTACCCCAGAAGCAATTGGGTACACCCAAAAACTCCTATTTTCCTACTGAAGATCTAAGTATAGGGTGCTTTTGGAAAAGCATAAAAAGGAATGTTAACTCGGGAAAGTCAATGAAGGACAATATATATTATTACAAAACATAATTAGTTGGTCCTCTTAAGAAGATCTCAAGACAAATACAGATCATTAGTGAGCTTGTGTCTAAGCTGCCTTAGGGGTAGGGACAAATTCCATAATTCGTCACTCCTATGTGGCTTAGCCTAACTCCAAAAAAAAACCTTGAGGACTACAGAAAGTAGGGGCACACTATTTCTAGACTGGAGCAGGCCACCTCTTTATTGCCACAATTACATCAATTGTTGCTGGAGTCGCATTATAAGATACAGAGGAGGAGGAAGACAAGAAGAGAGACAAATTTTTCACCTATATGTTAAAAGGGGTGAAGGGCCTTTGGATGGTCTTAAACCCCAAAGATAGACTTCTTTCTCCCAAGGATTATGGTGATACTAAGGTTCCTGCTACGTGGTCTGACTATGATGATGCTAAGGATGATACCAAGATTGAGAGCGATCAGTGTCCTTGATGCGGTTATAGGGAGCACACCATAATTTTTTATACTTTCATGATTATTAAATGAGGTTATAGAAAACTTTTAGTCAGGGGTGTCCATCTCAATATTTATTTGATTTGAGGCCTTGGTCTATATTATTTGGATATTTGTTTGGGTGCTTTAGTTTTTGGATGATCTTATTTTTATTTTGGGTTATGATAATTTGGCACCCTGATGACTCCTGCATTTAATGGATTAGTTTCTTGTTTTCTTTTATCTTTAGATTTGTTTTCTTTATTAGACTTTTATTTCTCTTAATAATAATATTGAACAGGCCTTTCTCTATGAAAGATTGAGTGATGACATTCATAGGAACATCATTATGTTTTGGTTTTGAGCCATAGATGTATGGAAAGTTTAAGTACCCATGCCAGTGTAGAGTTCAAATCATTTTTCTGCTCCTATGGTGACGTCTAAGTATCCAAAGGGGTTCATCGTGCAAAAGATGAAATTTAAGATAATGTCTTGGTTGGGTGCTAATAATAGACATATTGCATAGTGAGATGCAAAATGATGACCCCCTTCCATCCTAATTTTTTGTTAAATCAAGGATATGGACTTGAACAATGTCTGTAACGACACTTTGTCCTCTTTTTATGACTTAAAAATCTTTAGTAGGTAGTGCGGTGTAAATAACTTTTTATATCTCTAGTAGGAAATAAAATTGATCCTTCTAGGAAAATTTGCATGTCGTGAGTAATGAGCTTATTTGTTTGATTCTCATATGCACTCGTGTCATCTAGAACCTGCCCCGTTAGTCTTTCAAAGCTAATCTTGACAACAATTGGTTGGGAAAATGATCTAGGCCTTCCTTGTGAATATGGAAAACTATCTGAGCCTAAAAAGCCTAACAAGGCTCAAATTGTACCCTTAGTCACCCCTCTCGAGCTGATGTCCCTTTCTTTGGCAACCTCTTTATAAGCCTTACACTTTTTTAAAAAATGATCCCTCTTTTGAACCCTACCATCCTTCAATCTGAAATTAACAACTCGAGGCTAAAAGCCTAAGGTGAGGGTGGTGGATTTTAAAAAAGAAGGAGATCATGGGCCATAGTCTTGTAAATGAATTCCTAAGAGCCACTTATTGAATAAAAAAGAAAAGAGGGATAATTGGATGAAAGAAAAGCATAAGGTTTCACACAAAGATAGTTATAAAAAGAAATGTTTTTGAAAGATGGGTGAAATAATGTGGTGAAAGTAAGCATGTATTGTTCAAAAATAGATGAAGTGGCCCATGACCCAAGATTTTATCTAGTAGTGTGAAATGTGGAGTTCAAGAAGGGTATAGTAACCATTTTCCCAAATTCATATCCTTTCCTTTCTCGAGCCTACACTATAAACTTAGATACCTCTTCCATATCTCTTACATACTATATTCAAGTTAGCATCGATCAAAAATAAGGTCAAGCTTATGGCATGACACTTTATGCATTGAGAAAATCCTTATGAGAGTGAGTGTTTATGATGTAGTCCCTCGTTACATGATAGAATCTATAGTGTTTTGGGACTTTTCTTCGTGAGAAAGCATGCAAACTAACCTAGATTTGTGACATGTTCATGATTAAAGAATGAGACAAAAAAGTATAGTTAAACCACTATTAATAATGAGTCCTATTTTGAGAGTTAGAAATTGCTCTTTGGTTGTTCTTGATAGTTTATGCATCCTTGAAAATATTTGTAATTCTTAAGAGGAGTGAAAGAATATTTATTCCCATGCACGTAATTTATTGTTTGTACTAACCAAGTATAAAATAGGGATGATCATTTGGTTGTAAAAGTGGGCTTAAAAGATGCATAGTCTCATAGAGTAAAAAGCAGTGTTGTTTGAGGACAAATAATATTTAAGTTGGGGGTGTCGATGAATGGTAATTTACCACTCATTGTCATCAAAATATTTGTATATTACTATGATTAAATTTTGTAATTGAGACTAATTCTCTATTTGAATGGATTAATTTCTATCTTTTAGAGTTTTGCAGGGCTTTTGATGAAAGTAAGAGGAAAGGAAAATGGACAAAAAGGAGAAAAATTTGGGAATCAGGCAACCCTTATTGCAGAAGTGCGTACGCGATCCAAAGAGTGCAATCACGATGGAACAGCAAAGTATCCAAGGGCATTTTCATAAATTCACACAACTGAACCCATGTCTCAAAATGCTAAAACCCTTGCATAATTAGGTAATCTTGGACTAATTTTAATTTTTGATTATAGAGAACCACTTAAATTTTCAAAAAGAATGATTATTATTAAATTTCCAAGAGATTTTTAGGTGTAATTTTAGAATTAAAGTTGGGATTATTCTTGATTAGACTATTTCTTTTGGCTCTGGGCTACAGTCTTTCTTACTTACTGTTTGGATAAATTAGCTACAATCATGACTCATCAATTGGGTTGTGAAAAATTTGTATCAAAGCTAGGTTGATCAGTACTGCTGGTACAAGATCAAGTGTCTAATAGAGTCCCGTTAATCAGAACAATGATGTCTACTCTTATCTTTGAGAGTCTATAGAACATTCTTAGGAGTTCTTCAGTTCTATCACTCAATTTGTGCTAAGGGGTTTATGTTGTTTCGAAAGATTCTTTTGGTATCACTCTTTCGTAGATTGCTAGGATGCATGCTACCGCTACACGAGGCAAGGACGTCGAGCCTTTGCCTTAGGATAATATTATAGTTCATGGATGAATAAGCGGTCGAGGATAACCTAGAGATATAGGCCCAACCAGGGATCAGGATAAGGGGCCTTCACTATACCCTATTTTTCTCTTGAGCCAGAGATTCCTCCGCCCTAGCCAGTGGTGGGTTAGGGAATGGACCAGTCTCCCCCAGATTTATTTTTCTTGTTTAATACTTAGAGAAACATTGGTTTATATTTTTTGATTGGTTGGTGGTGCACAGTCTATGGATCAAAGTGGTACTGAGGCAGGGGTATAACCTGTAGTTGTGGCTCCTCGAGTTAATATCCTTTCTGCACCAATGGTCGCTCAGACGGTAATTGCTCAGCTCGTAGTTACCTAGCCTACTATGTTAATTGAGTAACAAAAGATGCTAGGTAGATACTTTAGATTAGCTCCGCCCAGGATTTCTAGTGCACTAAATGAGGATGCTTAAGGGTTCTTGATTGCATGTAAGGATAGGTCTATAATTTAGGCTAGTCGAGACTTGTGGCGTGTATTACACTAACTTTTTGTTATATTTAGCATCTCAACATTAGTGCAGAGGTTATCTAGATTCCAAGCTAACTGGATGTCCTCTTAAGACATAGACTCAATTCACCGAGATCTTATTGGAGAAGTATATGCTTCTCAGTCTTACTAATCAATTAAAGTATTAGATCTTAAGGTTGAAGTAGGGCTCTATGACTGTGGAAGAGTATGAGGCTCGATTTCATGAGTTGTCTAGGAATTCTTATTCTATTCTAACCACTAAGTATAAGAAGGTTTAGTGCTTTATTACAGGATTGAGACTCCCTCTCCTTAAATCTACATAGTGCTTGGTTATTATGGGTGGATCTTTTGCTGAGTCCTTTTATGATATTATTATAGGTATAAATCCAGTATGCCATTATTCAACTTTTGCTTTATTTGTTTAGGATCCATTTATTCTTATGTGTCTTTGTATTATGCCGGACAGTTAGATTTATCTTAGGATTTTTTATCTATGCCATTATGTATATTTACTTTGTGGGTGATTCTATAATAGTAGATAAAGTGTGGTTTGAGTGTTCGAGAATTGATACCCAAGATGATCTTATTATATTAGACATGATAGACTTTTATGTGATTCTAAGCATGGACTTGTTATCCCACTATCATGCGGTCTTGGATATCTTTTCTAAGACTGTTACCTTAGCCATGCTAGTGAACTCAAATTGTGTGGAAAATATTTATTAGCCATAAGCCAACTAGGATTATTTCTTATATTTAATCTTGGAGACTTATTTCAAGGGGTTCCAAGTCTTATCTATAATGTTAATATGGAGCGTCCATTGCTTGACTTTGTTTCTATTGTTTATAAGTTTCCTGATGATTTTTCTATCGATCTACCTGGTCTTCCTCTTGAGCATGATATTGAGTTTGTTATTAAACTTGAGATGGGAACCAGGCCTAGTTCTATGGCACCTTACCATATGGATCCAGCCGAGATTAAGGAGCTAAATTCTCAGTTTCAGGATCAATTTAGTAAGCTCTCATTTGATCAAGTGTGTTACCTTGGGGATCTCCTGGTATGTTCGTGATGAAGAATGATAGGTCCCTACCTATCTATATTAATTATAGGAAACTTAACAAGGTGACAATAAAGAACCTATATCCTATACCCTGCATTGGTGACTTACTTAACCATATTCAGCATGCAATAATGTTTTCAAAGATTTTTTTGAGATCTCATTATTATCAGTTGAGGATTTGGGCTGAGGATATCCAAAAGACAACCTTTAGGACCCGGTATAGTAATTATGAGTTTCTAATGATGTTTTTTGGGTTGACTAATTCCCCATTAGCATTCATGGATTTGATGAATTGAATATTCAGGACTTATTGTTTTCTTTTGTGATTGTGTTCATCGATTACATCCTTGTATATTTGAGGACTAGGGAAAAGTATATGCTACATTTAAGGATTATCCTCCAGACTTTGAGACATCATAGGCATTTTTCCAAATTCTCTAAGTGTGGGTATTGGCTTAAGTCACTGGCATTCTTTGGACATGTGGTGTATAAGTATGGTATTATGGTGTATCTAGCGAAGATTGAGGTTATTTTTCATTAGGCCAGGCCTACATCTCCATTTGAGGTTTGTATCTTCATTGGTTTGGCTGGTTACTACAGATGGTTCATTGAGAGTTTAGGAACTATTACAACGCCTTAACTTAGAAGAAGGTTCCTTTTCTATGGTTTGAAAAGTGTGAGTCAATCATTGGAAGGCTCAAGGGATTTCTTACCTCAACCTCTATATTTGTTCTTTCTATTGGGGATAAGGGATTGACCATACATTTTGATTATTTTGATGTTTTTTTAGGTTGTGTGATGATGCAGTAAGGTCGAGTTATTGATTATTCATTAAGGAATCAAAGGTGCATGAGTACAACAACCTCACTCATGATTTGGAGTTTGCGGTGGTAGTTTTTGCACTTAAGATTTGGAGGCATTATCTTTATGACATTCATTGAGAAATTTTCATGGGTCGCCGTAGCCCTTGGCATCATATGACCCACAAAAAATTTCATTATAGTTAACATAGATGGATGGAGTTTCTTAAGGATTATGGCATCTCTATTTTGTATCATTTGGGCAAGGATAACGTAGTAGCAGATGCCTTGAGTTAGTAAAATAAGTTTCTTGGGTTCTATCTCGGTTTCTCAAAGCCGTTGGTGTAGGACATCCGATCATTAGCAAACTAGATGGTTTGGCTTGATATTTTATACACCATAAGAATTATTGCTATTGTTGAGGTGAGGTATTTACTATTTAAGGTTATTTGGAGTCGTTAATTTAATGATATAAGGATTTGTGTCAATTGTAATTAGGTGTTTAGTGCTGAGTCTAAGTGGGATACCATATATTCTAAGGGTATTTTTAGATTTGGTGGCCATATTTCTGTTCGAGGGTTGGTGGCTTAATTCATTTAAAATTGCATGCGGCTCATAACTCTAGGTACTCAATTATCATAGATACATCTTAGATGTATAAAGATAGAGGTAGCATTATTGGTGAAGTGGTACAAAGAGAGATATAGCAAACATTGTAGCTCGTTTCCCATGTTGTCAATAGGTGAAGGCCGAGCATCAGTAACTTTGTGGCTTGACTCAAAGAATGCCTTTTCCCATATGGAAGTGGGAGCATATTACCATTGACTTTATTAGTGGTTTGCCTTACACTTTATATAGTTTCGATGGTATTTGGTTCATTAAGGATCGATTGACCAAGTTGGTGCATTTTATTCCAATTTCGATATCCTTCAGTGCTGAGTGGTAGCAATATTTATGTTCGTGAGATAGTCAATTTGCATGGCATGTCTATATCTATCATTTTAGACCGGTGTTTAGTGTTCATTTCTAGATTTTGGAGAGCTTTTCAAGAGGAGTTGGGTACTCAGGTGGTCTTAGTACAACCTTTCACTCTTAGAACATTAGGCAGTCAGAGCAGACCATTCAAGTTCTTGAGGATATGCTCTGAGCCTGTGTTATAGATTTTTTAGGTCAGTGAGAGAAACACTTAGCTTTAGTGGAGTTCACGTATAATAATAGATACCATTCGAGTATTGAGATGGGGCCATTATAGGCTATATGTAAACGATGTGTTCCTTAAATTGGTTAGTTTGAGACTTTCAAGATTAGACCGTACAGTACTAACAGTCTTAGTAAGTCATTTTCTCAAGTTAGGGTGATTCAGGATAGGTTGAGGATAGCTCAGAGTAGACAAAAGGTTTATGTAGACCATAGACTTCACTCGTTGAGATTTAGAGTTTGTAACTGAGTATTCCTCCATGTATCGACCATGAAGGGTGTGATTAGGTTCGGGAAGAAAGGTAAGCTTAGCCCCAGATATATTGGAACCTTTGAGATCTTTCACATAGTTGGTGTTATCTCTTATGAGTTAGCCTTACCCCCAAAATTTGTTGTTTTTCATCCAGTTTTCCATGTTTCTATGTTGCAATTGTATATTCTATATGTATCCAATGTGCTCAGATGTGACTCGATTAAGTTGGATGAGTGCTTGACCTTCATGGAGGAGCCTGTTCTTATATTAGCAATGTTAGAAAGTTATGTTCTAAAGAGATACTAGTAGTTAAGGTTCAATGGAGTGACCATCCAATAGAGGAGGCTACATGGGAGATCGAGAATGAGATGCATACCTAGTATCTTCACTTGTTCGAGGTTTTTGGTATATCTTAAACGTATACTTTTGTAGACAAAAGTTCTTTTTATAGTGGATATCATAATGACCCTCCTGGTCATTTTCTATATTTTCTCTTACTTTAGTCGTTTATTGCTTTCCAATTTCTTCCTTAACTCATTTATGACTTGCCAAAGATGATAGTTTAGTTATCGAGTGGTTCATGTGGTGTTTAAAGCCAATTCCCTATTTTGAAGTCTTCATTGGTTAAAAGTGGCTACTGAGCAAAAAAATCAATCAAACGACCTCATATGTAAATTTTGGCAGTTCTAATAGCTTTGGAATGTCTACCTTACGCTAGGAGCACCCTTGGTCCGGGTCTGGATGCTCCCTAACTCATTTTGAGCTATTTTCCAAAATTTATGAAAAATGGCACGTGGGTATTTAAATTTCAACTATGCCATTGAGTCTAGAATGTCAAATTTGAAGGGTTGGATTTTATTTGCGTTTATAGAGTTTTGGATAAATCTTAAAGGATTGATGGAGACTCTGAATAATTCCAAATCTTCATGTGGAGCTGGTGAATTCGCGTAAGAGACCATTGGTTCGCCTAAGGAAAGGTCCCTTTAGCGATCATCTGATTGCTTAAGCAACCTGGCTTCGTCTGCAGGTATTGCTTAAGCAATGTCTTAGTCACTTAAACGATTACCGCTTAAGCGGCTATTGGTCACTTAAGCAACGTGTGCAGGAGTTAGAAAGTATCACTAAAATGACACTTGGTCACTTAAGCGATGATCGCTTAAGAGATCCACTGTCCGCTTAAACGACACGTGGACATTTGGAAATCTTATAAATACCCTACTTAGCCCATGTTCTCCCATTTTTCACCCATTTTCAAGAGTGTAAAATGCTAAAAAGTTTGAAAACTCAGGAGAACTATTAGTGGGTGATCTTGGAGTGTTAGTAAGCTCGAGTAACACATTTATGCTTTGAATTCTTTGTAAGTTTCCATCAGTTTCATGATAAGATCGTTTATCATTTCCAAAAATATCTATAATATTGGTAGGTTAATTGTAGCACCATTTGATCTTGGAATTCACCCATTCTTGAGGATAAATTTTTCTTGAGCATAGAGAGACGTATTGTTAATTTTGAAAGTTTGATTCTACAAACAGACCCCATATTGGATTTTTTTATGTAATTTTGGATACGAAGCACAAAATCTTAATATGGGTATCATTGTTCTCATTTTGACGAGTAGATTATGGGTTTAATAGTGTGGAATCTTGTGAAAGCTTATCAGTAGGGGAAATCGATGAATTAGCTGATTTCCTTAGGTTTTTCTTTTGCATCCAGGTTGGATAGGTTTACCTTCCTTGTAGTTGAGCAAATTCATAGTATATTTATGATGTTATGCTAGATATGGGATGGGAATTAGGTGTTGGATATATAGTTGGTTTAATCAGAATTATATGGACTATTTAGTTTATCTTGGACTTGTAAATTAGGTGTAAATGACTCCAATACATATGTTTAGGTATAATTTCTATCTTAGGGCTAAATGTGGCTTATTTAATCTCTAGAAGTGAATTTAGATACCTTAGTCTTGCCCAAGATAAATTATTCCTTAGAACAGATATTTAGGATTAGTAGTGGGGCCTTCCACCCAACCTTTGGCCAAGACTCTTGTTAGTTCCTTGTAGACTTAATGGCATAATATATATCCTTAATGTTGCATATGTTAGAGTATGTATAAATGAGATCATTGATACTTATGATAGTTTGGTACTTTGGAGTTCATACTAGTGTTGGTTCCAATTTATTGATTTATGATCTTGAGTACTGATTCAAGTCTGGCATTTTGTTATATGAGTTCTGGTTCAAGTCTGATATTTTATTATATGAGTTCCTATTCCGGTCCGACATTTGATTATATGAGTTTCGACGCAAGTCCGATATTTGATTATATAAGTTCTGACTCAAGTTCATCATTTTATTATATGAGTTCCGATTCAAGTATGACAATTGATTATATGAGCTCTGGTTCATATCCAGGATTTATGGGTTGTTATAGCAACTACGGAATTGGTTCAAATCTAAGGTTTATGGTATTGGTCAATTCATGGCTATGGCTTGAGATATGGTTAAGTAATGAAATTCTTGTTATGTACATTCTTGATTGCACCCTCTGGGCTTATGGGGGCCAGAGTTGGGTTATTTATTTTTTCTCATTTACTGGCTTATTGTCACGACCCAAACCAAGGCTTAGTCGTGACGAGTATCACAAGACCAGCATGAACCGGAGACCACCCCCTTAGCCTAACCTCAAGATCACAATAATGATAGTAATAAAGAAAATAGAGGAAGCAAACTATACAAAATGATAAGGTGATTAGATAAGACAAATAAAGACTAAGAGTCAGAACCAATATCCAAACCCACAACTTGCCCATAAAAGACTCTAAATACAAAAAGTCCAAACTAGGACGAGACATGCCCCTGACCATGACATTGAAACTCTTCAATTCCAAAAATCTTAAAAGAAACCTACTGAAATGGTAAAGATTTTAGGATTATAGAGGCTACCCACTCCATATCTAATTAATGGACAATCCACCATATAATGCTGCACAGGGGGTAACAGAAAAGTCTTTAGATATTACATCATGAAACAATGCAGCATCCTAGGAGGGTTAGTGAGATAAACAATTGCAAGTAACTCGGGGAAAGTGATAAACTAATGTCATGTCCACAATCATTCAAAACCACATGCACACATTCATATATATATATATATATATATATATATATAAGATATTAGGATAGGATAAAGGGTCATAAACATGAGAGTTTAGAAAATCATTAATCTGGATTGTGTATCTGTCTCTGTCCTAAGGGCACCCACGGGCTTTATGGGTTTATTTCCATCTGCTAAAAGTGCTTCAGTCTATGTAGCAGCACGAACCAACGAAAATCTGAGAAAAGGACAAGAAAATCGAGGCTCTAACCATTCTAAGCAAATATAAGTAGTATGAACCATGTACACGGTCATATAGACCCCCACGCTATCAAACATCGTTTCTATTATCGATCCTCCTGGACCCACCTTAACAGCGAGCTCCATAACCCTCTTTAAGCCAAAATTAAAACCATTATGCAAATACACCCATCTGTTAACCCAGGAGTTATTTACTAAGTCATTACCGATTATGCTTGCAAGATAAGTCCAATTATTCCATTCCAGTCCAATTAAACCAATTGACTCTCGAGTTCTATTTTTTAAAAAAAAAACATGGCTACCAAGGCATTTCAGATCAATTTTTAAGTTCCATTAACCTTTTATGCAATGCAAGGTTCCAAGAGCAAGTTAAATTGTACATGTATATATGTTTCCAAAACCAATTTCACACACTGGGTTGAGGTTCAAGTCAATTCCAAACTAAAATCCACAAATTTGGGGAGACCCATTAACCCATTCCAGTTTCGATACCCATGCACTAATTAGTTCATAAACTACAATCCATGAGAAAACAATCCAAGTAATAACTATTCAAATCTTTCAACCTGATTTCAAAAACTAACAATTAATTTCCCATTAACAATAATTAAACACCTATTTTTATGTAAAAATCAGGTTAGAAAGGAGAGACATGCCTGAATACCTAAGAAATTTTGAGAGGAAACCACAATTTTTCCCCTAGATGTTTAATCTTTAGAAAAACTAGCTTGTTCTTGATTTGAGATTTTTTTTAAAAGGAGACGTAATGTTGATGTTTTGATAAGAGATGAAAATAGGGCAGAATGAAGGGTTTTAATTCATGGGAATAGTGGGATAAGAGGAAGAGACCATAATTCCCTTAATGAAACAAACAACAAATATAGTTCCCATGTGCTACGACTAAGGTAACGACTCATGTTGACTGGTCACGAATCATTACCAAGACTCGTAGCCTAAGGCTCCAACCTCTGACCTTTACTGTTATGGTCATTAGTATCACCCTATGTCTCATAACCAAAACTTATGACTCGTGAGGCTAAGTTGTACCCAAATCAGAAGCCTGGACCATCCCATTATTAGGGTCACGAGTCCCTCACCACAATTCATGACATTACCATACAACTCGTGTGTTCCATATCATGACACCAAGAGAAATACTGGATAAGCTTACTAGCTAGATGACGAGTGGAACTATACGACTTCTATTCTATGACTCGTCATGTGCGTTGTACTCCGAAATGTGATGGAAAAATTATGAAATTTTTTCAGAGGCCAAATTATTCATCCTTGAACAAGGAGTAAGCGCACCCCTTAACACGAACACGAGGAAAAAAAACCACAAAACCATGAACAATATTTAGCAAGGCGATAAGAGCAATAAGGGAACCTATACCTCAAACATTGTCCTCTGATACGGGGAACAAGAATGGGTATTTCTCCTTTGTATCTGATACGGGGAACAAGAATGGGTATTTCTCCTTTGTATCCTCTTCTGCTTCTCAAATAGCTTCTTCCACCTCTTGATTTCTCCAAAGCACTTTCACCAAAGCCACATCCTTATTACTTAATCTACGAACTTGTCTATCCAATATCTAAATCAAAATTTCCATAAAAGACTAGGACAAAGATACCAACATCTTTCACAATATTAATCAAACAAACATCACCTACATACTTCATCAACACCGATACATGAAATACTGGATGAATAGAACTAAAACTTATAGAAAAATCCAATTCATAAGAAACATTCCCAAATCTCCTCAAAATCCAATACGGACCAACATAGCGGGGACTCATCTTTCCCTTCTTCCAAAACCTCATCATTCTTTTCACAGGGAAAACTTTCAAAAACACCCAATCACCTACTTCAACTCCAACTCCCTTCGCCTTACATCCGCATAATACTTTTGGTGACTTTGTGAAGTATTAAGCTTTTCTCTAATCACCTTTAACTTATCCATGGCCTGGTAAAGCAAGTCAGGACCAAACAACCTAGTCTCACCAACCTAAAACCACCCTTTAGATGATGTACACCTCAAACCATAAAGAGACTTAAAAGGATCCATTCCAATGCTAGAGTGATAATTTTTATTGTATGAGAACTCAATGAGAGACAAGTGATCCACCCAATTACCTCCAAATCAATCACATAGGCCCTTAGCATATCCTCCAAAGTTTGAATTGTCCATTCCTCTTGCCCATCCGTTTAAGGATGGAAAGTGTTTCTAAGGTTCACCTGCATACCTAAAACCTACTGAAATGAAAGCCAAAAGTGAGAAGAAAATTATGTACCTCGATATGAAATAATGGACACCTATGCACCATGCAACTTCAAAACCTCCTAAATGAAAAACATAGCATAATCCTCTCCAGAGTAAGTAGTTCTTGTAGGCATGAAGTTAGTAAACTTAGTCATTCTATTCACAATGACCAAGATCAAATCATACTAATTGCGAAACCATGGAAGACCTATAACAAAATCCATATTGATTATCTCCCACTTCAACACAGGGAATACTATCTCTAAAGATACGGCACCAGGCCTCAAGTGCTCAACCTTAACTTCCTGACAAACCATGCCCTTAGCCATAAAATTCACTACTTTTTTTTCATATTATTCGACCAATTTATTTCCTTCAATTCACGATACATCTTTGTCGAAGTTCGATGACCGGTATAACTCAACTTATGAGCCTTAGTAAAGATCCTTTCTTGTAACCCATCAATATCATGAACACACAACCTATCTTGATAGCTTAGAATACCACCCCTACAAATCTCAAATGCCATCTCTTTTTACTGACCCACATTATCCTGAATCTACATAAATATCTGATCCAAAACCTATATATCCTCGACCTAGGCACCAAAAGAAGACTTAACCACTTCATGAACAATCACATCTCCATCTTAAAAATCTAAGAGATGAACCATAAAGTTATCCAACCTGGTGAATATCATTCACCAAACCTTTCTTATCCTTATCCACACGAGATAATCTCTCCATGAAAAAACTTTTAAGAGCATCAACAATAATGTTAGCTTTACTTAGATTGTTGTGAAGACTCATGTCATAATTCTTTAGTAGCTGAAGCCACCACCTCTGTTTGTGATTCAACTCCTTCTTATTGAACACTGTAAGATCTTGTTATTAGATTAGATATCGGCATGTACTACATACAATTAATGATGCCAAATCTTTAAAGCAAAAACCACATCAAACAATTTCATTTCGTGCGTTGGATAATTCCTCTTATGAACCTTAAGTTGTCTAGAATTATAGGCCACAACTTTACCATGCTGCATCAAAACATAACCCAGTCAAATTATCCTTTAACTTCTCAAATCTACCCTCAAAAGTATTAGACTACAAAAATTCTATCTTTTTCTAAGTCATCTTTGTAAGCGGAACAATAATAGATGAGAAGATTTCCATAAATCTCCTATAATAAACAACCAAGCCTAAGAGAATCTGAACCTCGATAGGAGTCATGTGTCTAGGCCACTCCTTAACTGCCTCAACTTTTTGTGGATCCACCTTGATCCCCTCACTAGAAAAAACATTTTGAGAAAAGGTCACAACATTAAAATAAAATTCACACTTAGGAAACTTCATATACATTCACTAGTCCTTACGAGTCTGTAACATTATTTGAAGGTGATTAGCATAATTCTCCTCATTCCTAGAATACAAAAAGAGTCATGAATGAATATTATAACAATAAAATTCAGAAATTGCGTGAAAACTCAATTCATGAGATCCATAAAAGCTATCGGAGAATTAGTCTACCTGAATTACATAACAAAAATCACATAATGACCATACCAAGTTTGAAACTTGTTTTGGGATTATCAATCTCCTGAATGTTTAAATGATGATAACCTAAATGAAGACTGATCTTAGAGAAGCATCTAGCACCCTACAATTGGTCAAAAATATCATCAATCCTAGGAAGAGGATACTTATTCTTCATTGTAACCTTATTCATCTGGCAACAATCTATACACAATCAAAGAGATCCATCTTTCTTAAGCATGAAAAGCATAGAATCACCCCACATTACTATGTTACTTATCTTTTTGTATCGCTTTTACTTATTTCTTTATTACATATGCGTATCTTAATAGCTATTACCTTTTATCCATATTCACTATTTTCTTAGACTACAGCCTCATATTTTAGTTAAACTTTTCCTTTATTGAACTCAGGCAACCGATGATGCCTAATCAGTACCTATTGCTTTTGTACTCATACTATACTTCTATATCTTTTCCCTAATATTGATTCAAGTATTAGAATCCATTATTTGTGTGATTCCTATCTTCTAGTACTGATGTAAAGTAGGGTGAGCTTACTTTCGTTTGAGGCTGATCCTCCTCTATTTGTACCAGGTTAGTGTTTTTCACTTGAGACAGCTGATATATACCATGTAAATTTTGGATTTTTTCTAGTACTCTAGGTATCTTTTAGTAGTGTCTCCAGTATCGACCTTACTAGGTCTTAGGAGGGATGTCTTTGTATATTTTGGTCCTCTTTCTTCTCTCATTTTTGATATATTTTCATTGTTCTCCTTTTGTTTTAACTTACTATTACTACTTTTATCATTTATATTAGGTCTTTTCTGGTTTCTACTCATTAGCCCTTTATCTATCATTTTGGCCTATGGCTTGGCTTGCCTATTGGTAGGATAAGGTATGCAGAAGTGAGGATTGCCCAGGTTTCTATTTGGATCTTGAATATGACCCTTCTAGCCATATGGTGAGTTCATGAGTCATGAGGTGTGACTCATAACCAAACTATTAAAGATGGTCCTAGGTTCTGCGCAGACTACGAGTCATGGTGATGACTCGTGACCAGTGACCATAAGTCTTTATGAGAACCCATAGCAACTGGGAGTTATTTTACTACATATTTTTCATTAAGGGTAAATTGGTATTTTCCCTTCCTTGACACTATTCACATGAATAAAATATTTCCTCAGCCCTATTTCTACCCATTAAACATGACACAAACACTCTTTTTCTCCCATACTCATAAGTAAACAACAAAGCTAAGGTTTCAAAGGGTTGGTAATCTAGGGCTCAAAGTGTGGGTTTTTCTCTAAACTCTTGGTGTCTTAAGTCATATATCTCTTCCCTAAGCTCATGTTTTATCTTTTCAAGCAATAGGTTCATATTCATATTGTTTTTAATGTTTGGTTTTGGAACTTGGGTTGAGGCTTTTGGGAAGATCATTATTTAAATGGTACCCTTATGGTTTACATGTATTTGTTGATGATTTATGGATGGACTTTGGAACTCATTGGGTGTATAGGTATGGTGAATGGATCAAGGATTATTGATTCCCCTAAATTTATTATTTTTAGCTTGGAATCAGCAATAACCTTAATCGAATTGAATAATTGGTTTTGTAATATGGACAATTATATGATTTTTCATACTTTGCTAAACTATTACATTGCCTTAATTATTGAATGGATAAAAATAGTTTTGAAAGGCCTTATTAGCCATAGACTGATTTAAAATTAGAATTTTGAAGTCTTATGGCTAATTGGATTGGTTTTGCATAATGGAAATGACTTGAAAGAATAATTAATTGGTATGATGACACCATTTGGTAAATTCCTAAATTGATGACTCCTATGTTAAATGGATGGATTGTGTGTAAATATTTTAACTAGGCTTAAAGGTGGTTGTGTAGCTCACCCTG
Organism: Capsicum annuum; assembly: GCF_002878395.1. Lineage (NCBI taxonomy): Eukaryota > Viridiplantae > Streptophyta > Magnoliopsida > Solanales > Solanaceae > Capsicum > Capsicum annuum. The sequence goes on along the minus strand of NC_061118.1, from coordinate 104,197,350 downwards.
AAAGGTGAAGGTCCCAAGAGAATCTTACTGGGAACCACATTTATCGGTGTAGGGGCCATGGTGTCCATGTGCATAGTTCATACGTTATATATAACTTGGAATGGATAGGGTTATGAATTCCCTTGACCTTCTTTGAATTTCTCCAATTTGTACGGTAAACATGCACTGGGCCCTTTTGGTTGGAGGCGCCAGACCTATATAGCTCATGGCTATTTTTATAATGCTTAGAGCTACACAATCTAGGCTAATGGTTTTAAATATATTTCTAAATCTTATTTCGTATCCTAGTATCTTATATATATGTATGAATGAATGTATGTGAACATGTATGTTGATTTTGGACGTGATTTTTAAATGGCATTACTTTATCCCTATATTGAGTTACATGATCGTGCTCACCCTATTAACCATCTTAGGATGCTTCTTTTTTTAATAATGTAGGGTTTGAAGATATTTTTTTTACACATATGCAGTGTTCGGTGATCCCTGGTTCGTCGGTTAGTTCGCGGTGAAATGGTAATCTTTAATCTTTTAAAAAACTTGGTCATTCAAACAATTTCATTCCATATTTTAGAATTGAAGAGTTCACATCAACATTATCATTGTCATTGTCACAGTCATGGTTAGGGGCATATCCCGACCTAGTTTAATATTAGGATTGGTTTAGAGACTTTTTATGGACATTTATTGGTTGGATGGTGTTGTTGAATCTTAGAGATTATTTTAGAGTTAAATTAATTATACAATCTCTATTTACTGGTTGTCTGCTACATTGTTATTGTTTGGATTTTTCTTAATTGAACAGGCTAGATGGGTAGTCTCATGTCCTCGATTTGCTTGAGATACCTATCACGACTAAGCTCGTGGTTGATTCATGACACACCTAGTCTAGTAGTGCACAGGATCATTTGTATCCTGTATCGGGTAGAACAGAGGTTGAGGCTTTAAATATTGTGATCATAGGTATGATTTTTGTATGCCATCAACCAACTTATTCTTTGTTGGATCCCGATTCCATATTTTCATATGTTTTTGAATATTTTGGATCACGATTGGGTTTGTGTTTGGAATATTTATCTGTGCCAATATGTGTTGATACCCTCGTGGGAAATTATTTTGTAATGCATTGGGTATGTCGATCTTGTCGGGTAACTATTTTAGAGTTTGATACTTGGGTTGATCTCATTGTTCTAGACATAGTTGATTTTGATGTGGTTCTATGCATGGACTAGTTATCTCCTAACTATGTGATCTTTGATTGTTTTATTAAGATGGTTACCTTAGCCATGCCTGGCGTACCCCCGATTATTTGATAGAGGTCTCTTAGCCGCATAACAATAGGGTTTATTTCTTATATTTGGGTTAGGACACTGATATCTAAGGGTTGTGAGTCATTTCTTGCTTATGTTTAAGATTTTAGTGTTTAGAGACCATTTCATGACTTTGTTCTTGTTGTTTGTGATTTTCTTGATATTTCTCCTATTGACCTACCTAGCCTTCCTCCTAAGCGTGATATAGAGTATATTATTGATCTCGAGCTAGGCAACTACCTATTTTTATAGCTCATATTAAGCTAAATAGTCAGGTTTAGGATCTGTTGTGTAAGGTTTTTATCATACCAAGTGTATCACCCTATGGTTCTCTAGTTCTATTTATGAAGAAAAAGGATGGCTCTATGCGTATGTTTTTTAACTACTAGTAGTTGAATAAGGTGACCATGAAGAATAAATATCGTATACCTTATATTGATGATTTGTTTTACCCATTTCAAGATGCAGTAGTGTTATCTAAGATAGATTTAAGGTTTGGTTACCATCAATTTAAAGTTAGTTTTACAAACATCCATAAGACAACATTCAGGACTTATTACAACCATGGTGATGTCTATTGGGTTGACTAATGCCCAAGTAGCTTTTATGGATCTGATGAACCATGTGTTCAAACCATATTTGGACTCTTTTATGATAGTGTTTATTGAGACATTCTGGTATATTCAAGGAGTAGGAAGGAGGATGAGCAATATTTAAGGACTCTACTCCATACATTGAGAGATCATTAAATTTATGTGAACTTCTCAAAGTGGGGGTTTTGGCTTAATTTTGTAGCTTTCATGGGGCACATAGTGTCTAAGGATGGAATTATGGTTGACCTAGCAAAGATTGAGGGTCTTCATAGTCAAATGTCATGTACTTAGGTTTGCAGGTTTATTTTGTTGGTAGGTTACTACAAGTAGTTTGTTAGGGGGTTTTTATTCTATTAAAGCCCCTATGACTAGATGAATCGGGAACAAGGTAATGTTTAAGTGGTCTACGAGTTATGAAGTGAGCTTTCTCAAGGTCAAAGATTTGCTTACTTTAGCTTATATTTTGACTCTTCCTATTAAGCGTGAGCATTCACTATCTACTATGGTGCATTTTAACACAATAAGGTCATGTAATTGTATATATGTCGAGGCAGATGAAGGTGCATGAGCAAAAATACCTCACTCATAACTTAGTGTTAGCAGTGCAAGTGTTAATGCTTAGAATTTAGAGACATTATTTATATGGGATTTGTTGTGAGATCTTAACTAATAACCGTAGTCTTTATCATATTATTTCCCAAAAGAAGCTTAATCGAGCAACATATACGGATTAAGTTTCTAAAGGATTAAAATATCTCAATTCTATACTATCTTGGTAAGGAAAATATGGTAGGGAATGACTTGAGCCAGAAGGCAGAGTGTATGAGCAGCTTAGACTTTAATTTAGTTTCTTAGTGGTTGTTTGCTTTGAACATCCAGTCTTTAGCTAACTTGATGGTTTATTTAGAGATTCATGACCCCAAGAGGATTAATGCTAGTGTTGAGGCTAGATCTACCTTGTTGGAGACGTATTAGGGTTATCATTTTAGGGATAGCAGGGCTTATAGCATTTAAGGGTAGGTATTGAGAGGTGAGTCCATGAGGTCTACCTTAGATTCTTAGGGTGTTCTGAGGTTTAATAGTTGCATTTGGGTTCAAAAGGTTGGAGATTTGATTAAGTCAATTTTTGGTGAGGCTCATAGCTATAGATACTATATTTACCTTGGGAAAACTAAGATATATAGAGATTTGAGGAAACACTACTAGTGGAGTGTTATGAAAAGAGTTATAGCAAGGATTACGGATCAATACCGTTATTTTCAGTAGGTAAATATCGAGCACCAGAGGCTTGGTGGATTGCTTCAGCAACTACTTGTTACCAAGTGGAAATGGGAGCGAGTTACTATGGATTTTATAGGTGGATTGTGTCACACCTTTTATGGTTTTCATGAAATTTAGGTCGTCATGAATGATTGACAAATTCTGCACACTGTATCCCCATTTGAGTCTCCTATAGTGCCAAGAAGTTAACCTATATTTATATTTAGGAGGTGGCTATGTTTAGGAGGTGGCTTACTTACATGGATTCTTTGGTCTCTAGTTTGTGCAACTAACATGCACTAGGGCTCTTTCGAAGGGGTGAGCCAGACCCATATAGCCCATGGGTGTTTTTAAGATTGTTAGGGCTATACAATCTAGACAAATAGTTTTAAATATCATGCAAAATTTTGTTCCCTATCCTAATATCTTATATATATATATATATGTATGCATGTATGTGACCATGTACATTGAGTTTGGACATGATTTGGAAATAGAATTATTTTATCCCTATCCTGAATTACATGCTAGCACTGACCCTCTAATCGTCCTAGGATGCTACTTTGTTTAATAATGTAGGGTCCAAAGACACTTCTTTTACTTTTGTGAAGTGTTAGGTAATCTGGTTCGTCGATTGGTTCACGATGAAGTAGTGAGCTTTCATCTTTTGAAAAGCCTGCTTATTCCATCAGTTTCTTTCAACATTTTAGAATGGAAGGTTCATATTAACATTATCATTTTCATTATTATTGTCATAGTCGGGGGAATGTCCCAACCTTGTTTGATATTTGGATTGGTTTTTTGTGGACATTTATGGGTTTGATGGTGTTGTTGACTACTAGAGCTTATTCTAGAGTTACATTAACTATTTTATCTTTATTTTCTTATTGTCTTCTACTTTATTATTATTTGGTTTTGTTTGGTTCAACAGGATTTGAAGGTGGTTCAGGTCCTCGATGGGCTTGAGATATCCATCAAGACTAGGCCCGAGGTCAGGTCATGACAAAGTTGTATCGGAACCTAGGTTCAAGGTTACTAGGTGTCCATAAAGTTATGTTGAGTAAAGTCTATTTTATGGGTGCACAGTGCACCACACTTATAAAAGAGAGGCTACAAGACATTGAGGAATGTTTCCCTTTCTTGTATTCTATTTTTGGGCTATAGAGTCTAATATCTTAAAATTCCCTAACTTTGGTTTACTCGAGTTTTAGTTTATTCCTTCTCACTGATTTGATATTCATAGAAACTTTGTTCTACCCTCTATCCTACTTGAGGATAATATGGATAGGACTCGCCCTCTGTATGGAATGTAGACACTTTCTAGGGTCCCTTCTTCTGATTGCACTAACCCTCGTGGATTTTCACCAGTTCCCGCTAGTCCTTATTGTACTTCTTAGGTAGATGATTCTCATGACCTGGCACCTTATAGTGACAACTCTTATATAGATTTCCATTTATCCATTCATTTGCTTACTTAGTTGGTGACCTATCAATCTCGTTAGTTGGATCATGTTGATTTTGTTGCTATTCCTTTTGAGGTCATTTAAGTTGGTCAGTTTATGAGATTGAATCCCCTAACCTTTACTGGATCTAATGTTGAGGAGGATTCTTAAGGGTTTATGGATGAGATAGAGAAGATATTAAGGGTGATGTATGCTACCGATTCTGAGAGTGTGGAGTTTGCTACATATAAGTGGAAAGTTGTAGCTTATCAGTGGTATGAAGAATGTATTAGTTAGGAGGTAACGATGCAGAGCCAGCTTTATGGGATGAGTTTTTAGGTGCCTTTCTTGATCATTTTTCCTCAAGATCTGAGAGAAGTTAAGGCAAAGGAGTTTGTGAATCTAAAGTAAGAAATGATGAAAGTGAAGGAGTATGCCCTACAATTTCAGCAGTTATCTCGTTATGCCCCAATGTTGGTATTCTCTATGAAAGAGAAGATGAGAAAATTTGCTTCTGGGTTGTTCCATGACATAGTATTAGACTATAAGGCTGCAATGCTGAACAATGACATGGACATCTATAGGATTGTGGTCTATATACAGCAAGTGGATAATGAAAAGAAGAGACAGACAGAGTTATGGATAGGTAGAGAAAGGAGTTTAAATATTCAGAGTAGGGTAGAAGTCAGCAGAATAGTAGAAGAGATTATAGGTAGTTGAGCAAGAAGAAAACTTGGGGAAATCTTCATTCATATTCCTCTGCTAGTTCCCCTTATCTGAATCCCTATGGTGATCATTGATTTTAGACTAGTAGTGATCTTAAGATATAGGGTGCCCAATCTCAGGCTTATGGAACTTGTCATCCCCACCATATCCTTCTTATAGATTTTGCGGTCAACTTCATCAGTGTTATTATTTTGAGAGAAGGTATCAGTGCTTTAACTGTGGTCAACTTCGTCACATGCACTGGGATTGCTCTATGTCTAAGGTATCCATTAGGGATAATAAAGTTCCAATAACTGCTCTTTTGGATTTTTCATCAAAAAGTGCTACTTTTGGTACTTACACTGGTCGGAGTTGTCTCTATGCTCTTTCCATTTGTCAAGAATCCGAGGCATCTCATAGTTGTCACTGGCATGTTAAAGCTCTTCACTCATAATGTATATTTTTTGCTTGATTTAGGTTCCACCTTTTTCTATATGGCTGCATATTTTGGTTTTTGTCCCAAAAGTATTTCTTACCCTTTTTCAGTATCTACTCTAGTGGGTGAGTCTGTTGTGGCTAGAAAGATCTATAGGGGTTGTCCGATGTCTATCTTTCATAAGAAGACTTTGGTGGATTTAGTAGAGCTTTATATGGTAGACTTCAATTTAATCTTGGGGATGGATTGGCTTCATTCGTGCTACACTTCTTTGAATTGTAGGACTCAAAAAGTCAATTTCCAATTTCCTAATAAACTAATAATTGAATTCTAGGGAAGTTCCTTAGTGCCTAAAGGGAGGTTTATTTCTTATCTTAAAAACCAGAGGTTGATTTTTAAGGGGCTTATATATCATGTTGTTTAGGTTAAAGATTCTAGTTCTGAAGTCCCCTCCTTATATTTTATCCCAATTGTCACTAAGTTTCTTGATGTATTTCTCTAGTATCTTCATGGTATTTATCTCGATAGGGAAATAGATTTTGGGATTTATCTTCTATCGAATACCTGCCCTATCTCTATTCCTCTATATAGAATGACTTCAATTGAGTTGAAGGAACTAAATGAGCAGTTAAAAGATCTTCTTAATAAGGGTTTTATCCTTCCTAGGGTTTCTTCATGGGATGCCCTTATGCTTTTTTTGCTAAAGAAAGATGGGTCACTTTAAATATGTATAGATTATCAGCAGATGCATAAGGTGACCTCTATTTGGGATATCATCAGTTTAGGGTGCTAATTATTTTTCTAATAATGACCTCTATTCGGGATATCATCAGTTGAAAATTATGAAGGATAATGTACCCAAGATTGCTTTTCGAACCTGGTATGGTCCTTAAGAGTTCTTGGTTATGTCATTTTTATTGACTAATGCTCTGTCTGCTTTTATGGATCTTATGAATTGGGTTTTCATGAAGTTTTTTTGACTTATTTTTTACAGTCTTCATTGATGATATCTTAGTATATTCTAAGAGTGTTGAGAATCATGCCAATTACCTCTAAATTGTGTTACATATTCTTAAGGATCATAAGTTGTGTGCTAAATTTTCTAAGTGTTAGTTCTAGTTGAATGCTATGACTTGTCTTGGGCATATTTTTCTAGTTATGGGATAAAAGTAGATCTACAAGAAGTTGTGGAGATTAAGAAGTTGCTAAGACTCAAGACTCCAACTAATATTTGCTGCTTCTTGGGATTTGTTGGGTATTATAAAAGGTTTGTGGAGAGTTTTTCATATATTGACGCACCATTTACGGAGTTGACTCAGAAAAAGGAGAAGTTATAATGGTTCAATGTTTGTGAGAGTAGCTTTGAGAAGTTGAAGGAAAGGCTGACTTTTGGACCATTTCTGACATTACCCAAAGGTACAGATGGATTTGTAGTATATTGTGATGCATCCCAAGTAGGATTGGTTTGTTTCATAATACAACATGGTAAGGTTGTGGCTTATACTTCTAGGTTGGTAAAGGTTCATGAAAGAAATTTTCCAACTTTATGATTTAGAGTTGGCGGTTGTGGTATTTACTTTGAAGATTTGGCACCATTATTTGTATAGGGTGAATGTACACATCTATTTAGATCATAAGATCTTGAAGTACGTGTTTACTTAGAAGGAATCAGACCTTTTGTATAGGTGATTGCTTGAGTTGCTAACGAACCATGATATGAGTCTTCACTTTCATCCAGGTAAAGCTAATTTGGTTGTTGATGCTCTTAGTAGGTTGTTTATGGGGAGTTTATCTCATGTACATGAGGAGAAGCAAGGATTGGTGAAGGATATTCACTAGTTGGATAATTTGGGAGTTTGTCTTTTGGAGTATGAGGATGGAGGGATGATTTTCACAAAGTGTTTAATCATATCTCGGTGCTGAGGTGAAGGAAAAACAACCTTTGGATGTCATTCTTATGCAAATCAAGGATAATGTGGGGCAACAAAAGGTTATGGAATTTGAAATCAATGGAGATGGTATGTGGAGGTACCAAGGTAGGTTGTGTGTTCCTGATACTGATGGGTTGTGAGAGAGGATTTTTACTGAGGTTCATGATTCGAGGTATACAGTTCATGAAGGTTCAACAAAGATGTTTCATATTTTAAATGAGAGATATTGGTAGAACAATATAAAGAAGGATATGGCTAACTTTGTGGTTAAGTGTATGGTTCATCAGCAATTGAAGGTTGAGCACTTGAGGTTAGGTGGCATGTCTTAAGATATTGTGTTACCCATGTGGATGTGGAAGGTGATTAATATGGATTTATCTACAGGCCTATTGTGGTCTCATAATTTATATGATTTGATTTGGATCATTATGGATAAGATGAATAAGTCTGCTCACTTCTTACCGGTGAGGGCTACTTACTCTAAAGATAATTATGCTAAGTTATTCATTGATGAGAAAGTTAGATTGCATGGTTCCCCTATTTTTATTATTTTATATAAGTTACATAATTTTCTTCTCACTTTTGGCGTTCATTTCAGATAGGTTTGGGGACTAAGGTGACCTTAGCACCACTTTCCACCCTAAAATAGATGTATAAGAAGAATAGATTTTTCTTACATTGAAGGATTTGCTAAGTTCCTGTGTGATTTGTTTTAGAGTAATTTGGGTTGATCAATTACCTCTAATTTAGTTTGCGTATAATAATAATTATCACTCTAGTATTACGATAGCTCTATTCGAGGCTCTTTATGGTATAAGGTGTAGATCTCCTATTAGGTGGTTCAAGGCTGGTGAGACAAGGTTGTTTGGTCTTGACTTGGTTTACCAAGCCATGAAAAAGGTGAAAGTGATTAGGAATAGGTTTAAGACTTCCCAAAGTAGCCAAAAGTCTTATGCGGATATGAGGCGTAGAGAGTTAGAGTATGTTGTAGGTTATAGGGTATTCTTGAAAGTTTCTCCCATGAAAGGAGTGATGAGGTTTTGAAAGAAAGGGAAGCTCAATCCCCTTTATGTTGGTCTGTACGGATTTTAAGAATAGTTCATAATATTGCCTATGAGCTGAAGTTGCCTGCGAGCTTAGGTTCTATTCATTCGGTTTTCCATGAGTCAATGTTGAAGAAGTGTTTGGGTGATCCTTCTTTGGTTTTCCCTATGAAGTATGTTGTTATTTTGGATTCCTTGTCCTATGAGGAAGTCGCGGTCAAGATTTATGAAAGGCAAGTCCATAAATTAAAGACTAAGGATGTGGACTCAGTAAAAGTCCTTTGGAGGAATCACAAGATAGAAGAAGCTACTTGGGAGGTTGAGGAGGACATTAAGTCTAAATATTTGCTCTAATTCCCTGCGTTTGATTGAAATGATTGAGGTATGATTTTTATTCTCTTTTTTATGGAATTTCTAATTTATCATTTGGGGTGTGTGTACATTCTGTCTTGTTATCAAGCTAATAGGTGCCTTAAATCCTTATTCAGGGATGAATGATCTTGGGGGAGGGGACTGGGAGGGGTGTAATGTAATACCTAGGTTTTGGCCTCTAAAAATTTCATGTGTGGAGATCACTGCCTAGGAGACGGCCTACATGACGAGTCATTATCACTCGCCATGAGTCATATGGTGCCAATTGTAGCTTAAAAAGTTAGAATTTCCCACGTTTTTGTTTGGATAATAACTATTACACTACCAGTCATACTGTGAGGTTATGAGTCGTAGGGTGTGACTCATGACCAAACCAGTGGAGGTTTCTTGGGTATTGCCTAGACTATGAGTCGTGGTGATGACTCGTGACCAGTGATTATGGGTCTTTGAGAGACCCATAGTGACTGAGAGTTATTTTCTTGCACGATTTTCATAAAGGGTAATTTTTTTTTCTTTTCTTTACACTATTCCCCCGACTTAAAATATTCCTTTATCCCTATTTCCACCTATTAAGCATAACACAAACTCTGTCATCTCTGTCAAATATCAAAGTTACGAATAATGCTAGGGTTTCAAATAGTTGGTCATCTAGGGCTCTATGTATAAGTTCTTCTCAAAATTCGTGGTGTCTTCAGGCATGATCTCTACACTAAATATGTATTTTATCTTGGCATGTAATGGGTTGATATTCATATTATTTTTAATGTTCGGTTTTGGAATTGAGGTTGAGGGTTTTAGGATGATTATTGTTTAAATGGTACCCTCATGATTTACATGAATTTATTTATGCTTTATGGATGGATTTTGGAACTCATCCGGTGCATGGGCATGGTGAATGAAATGGGGGTCTTGGATTACCCTAAATTTATGGTTTTTGTCTTGGAATTTGCAATAATCTCATCAAACTTGCAAAATTTGTTTTGAAATATGGACAATTACATGGCTTTGCATACTTTACTAAATCAATACATTGAATTAATGGCTGAACAGATAAAAATGGGTTTTAAAGGCGTTGGTGGCCATGAACTTATTTAAAATTGGAATTTTGGAGTCTTATGGGTAATTTATTTGGTTTGGCATAATGAAAATGGCTTGCAAGCATAACTAATTGGTATGCTGATACCGTTTGGTAAATGCTTAAATTGATGACTTCTTGGTTAAATTGATGGGTTATGTTTAAATATTTTAATTCAAAAAGGTTAGTTGGTTTGCTTTGTGGGTAGGTTACTATAGGTAGTTTGTTTAGGGTTTTTCTTCTATTGAAGCCCTTATGACTAGGTTAACTTGATGGATGTTACTTTTCAATGGCTTGTGAATTGTAAGGGAGCTTTCAGAAGCTCAAGGATTTGCTTACGTTAGATTATATTCCGACTCTTCCAGTTGTGGGTGAGGGTTCACTATCTACTATGTCATGTCTGGTACTAGTTTAGGGTATCTTTTAATGTAGCAGGGTCGTGTTATTGCATAATTTTGTGAGGTAGTTAAATGTGCATGAGCAGAAGTACACCACTCATGACATAGTATTGGCAGTGCCAGTGTTTGTGCTTAGGATTTAGAGACATTATTTGTATACGGTTTTCTATGAGGTCTTCACTAATCAACATATTCTTTGATATATTATAACATTGAAAGAGCTTAATTCTAGCAGTATATATCGATTGAGTTGTTGAAGGATTATGATATCTCTATTCTATACCATCCATGCAAGGAAAATGTAGTAGCAAATGCCTTGAAGTACTAGGTAGTGTGTATGGATAGATTAGCCTATATTTTAGTTTCTCAGGGGTCGTTATCTTTGGATATCTACTAGTTTAGATAACTTGATAGTTCATTTAGATATTTATGACTCCAAGAGGATCATTACTAGCGTTGAGGCCAGATCTACCTTTTTGGAGCAGATTTGGGTCGTCATTTTAAAGATTAGAGGGTTCATAGAATTTGAAGGCAAGTGTTGAGAGGTGAGTCTATGAGGTCTAACTTAGATTCTGAGGGTGTTATGAGGTTTGACAGCCATATTTTTCTACAAAAGATTAGGGATTTGATTCAGTTAAATTTTTGCGAGGCTCAAGGCTCTAGATACTCTATTCACCCTTGGAAAACTAAGATGTAGAGAGATTTGAGGTAATACTACTAATGGATTGGTATGTTATGGGTATAGTAGATTTTATAGATTGATGCCTTTAGTTTTAGTAGGTAAAGATCGAGCACCAGAGGCCTGGTGGATTGCTTGAGCAACTATCTATTATCAAGTGGAAATAGGAGCAAGTTACAATGGATATCTTAGGTGGATTGCCTTGCACCTTTTTATGGTTTTGATAGAATTTGGGTCATCGTGGAATGATTGACCAAGTGTCTACACTTCATCCCCATTCGAGTCTTCTACAATGCCGAGAAGTTAGTCTGTGATTATATTTAGGATTTGTTTACATGGGGAACTTATGTCCATTATTTCAAATCAAGGCTCTTAGTTCACTTCTAACTTCTGGAAGACATTTTAGGAGGAGTTCGGTACCCAGTTAACCTGAACACTTCTTTTTATCCCCTAATAATGGGTAGTAAGAGTAGACCATCATGGTCTTGAAAGATATGCTCCACACATAGGTGTTGGATTTTATCGGTCAGTGGGACCAGTTTCTATCTTTGGTAGAGTTTGTGTATAATAATCTATTTCAGCATTCAGAAAGATCCATTTGAGGCATTGTATAATAGGCAATGTTGATTTCCTGTTAGTTGGTTCGATACTTCTAAGGCTAGACCTCGTGGCACATATTTGCTTCTTGAGTTATTAGACTGAGTTGGGTGATTTAGGAGAAGTTTCGAGTAACTCAGAGTAGGCAGAGGTGCTATGCTTATAGCAGACGTCATGCATTGAGGTTTAGAGTTAGGGACAAGGTATTCCTGCTAGTTTCTACATAGAAGAGCGTGATGAAGTTCAGAAGAAGGGGCAATCTCATCCTCAGATATGTTGGAACCTTTGAGATTCTGCCGATAGTTGGGGAAATATCCTATATGTTGGTATTACCTCCTGCCTTCTAAGCCATTCACCGGTGTTACATGTATTTATGTTGCGACAGTACATTCCAGAAGAGTTGCATGTGCTTTTGTACAACTAGATTCAGCTGGATTAGAAGTTGGCATTTATAGATGAGTCGGTGTCTATTTTGTCCGAAGATGTTAGACAATTATACTCTAAAGTTATTCCTGTAGTTATGGTTCAGTTCGATTGATGAGGCCACCGAGGATACTAAGCATGAGATGCGGGCCCAATATCCCTACCTATTCGAGCCCTTGGGTATTTCCTTATCCTTTACTTTTGCGGATGAAAGTCATTTTAATATTGGGTGTTTTAATGACCCTCTGGATCATTTTCCTTATTTTCTTGCTTTCTCGACGTTTAGAGCATTCTTATAACTGCACCAAGTTATTTATGACTGCTTGGGGAAACAAATTCAGTTTTTATGTAGTTTGTGTGAAAATTTATTAACACCGAGTTCATTGTGAAATAATTAAATTAGACTAGAATTTAGTAACATGATATGGTCAATTACATTTCTAAAATATTTTTGATGTTTATAAAATTCTGTAGTTATGATACATCTATGTTAACTTATAATAGATTTATAATCTTCTAATATTTTAAGGGGAGATAGTGAATCTATATATGTTAAATTATTATTATTATATAACAGAGGTATTACTAGATATAATTTTTAATTAATTATGGTATATTCAAAATATGATATTTATTTAACCACGAGCCTACGCCCTATCCAGTATATACTTAGTGGTATTAACTCTAATAGTTGGTATATATGTAGTTATATATATATGACATGTATGTCACTTAATTGAAAGGTGTGATTTTTTCGTGATTACATGTGTACACAAGTGTCATTTAAAGGGCTAAGTGTTAATTTAAGTAGCTATGTGTCAATAATGTGGAAAAGTGTCAAGTAAAAAGTTAGTTCACCCATAATAGATAAGAAATAGGTAGTAATGATACTATGGTCTAGTTATGTCACCTAACATATATACATACACATATATATTGATCCATCACATATATTCACTTTTACTCTTACAAAGCTATTATATGCTCATTGTTATCTATATATATTTTGTACATAAATATGAGAGAGAAATCATTTATCTATGTCAAGTTATTCATGCTCGGATATGTATATATTTATTTGATCCATTACATATATTAAATTTACTCTTACAAGATATTAAACACATATTGTTATATATATATTTTGTACATAAATATTAGAGAGACATAATTTATCTACGTTAAGTTATTCATGCTCGAATTCTAGTGGTACACTATTTGAAGGCTTCTTGAAGGAACTTTTAGCTTTGGCATTTAGGTAGGCTAGGATTACCCAAGCTTTAGATAGAGCTTATTTACGGTAGTTATGTGCTATTGTGCTAGTTTTCGGTAGGTAACTATAGTTTGGGTATTATTCGATACATCTCATGCCTATTTATTTGGTTAAGACCCCAATCTAGTAAATTTTTATGTTATGAAACCTAGGATTCCTCCCTTATAACTATGTTATGGGAATATTTATTTAGATGTGTTTCAGTTACGGTTCAGGGACACCATATATTTTAATTTTGTCACTTATTGTGAATTATGGTACCTCTTTGGAATTTGTTACGATATGGTTTGGGTTATAGTTTTACAGTTGAGTATGGTTACTATGAGCTCTGGTTTGAGTCTGACAACTAGTTATAGTATGATATGGGAGTTCTAGTACTAAATACTATTGTTCTAGGAGTTGTGGTTCCTCTGAGTTTTGATTCGAGTTCGACATCTGATTATAAGTTCTGTTGTATATCATATATGTGGTCTCCTGTTATTACCAAATATTTTTTGTCTAAATATGATATGTGGCCCATTGTTACTATCCACTAGTACCAATTTGAACTCAACGTCTAGCCTCTCATTACTACCCTTTGGGGTCGATTCAATCCCGAGGCATATTTGGATCACTACCATGGTTTTTTGGGAGTGATTCGGTGTGGATTACTTACACTTTTTGTTAAATTACTTCTTGTGTGTCAAAGCAACTTATGGGGAATGATGGGGTTAATTGTCTTATATAGTACGTGTGGCGGGCTTATGGGGCTCAGTTAGGTTATGTTTGGTTTGACTTCTTTTTACTTGTTCCTTAATCACATTTGCATAGCTTGATACCTATTTACCGTTCTATCTCTATTTACTATTTATTTAGACTCTACCCTCTTATTTTAGTTATAGTTTTCCTGTCTTGAGTTTAGTTGGTCAATGATACCTACTGAGTTTCGGTTCATTTGGAACTCATACTATACTTCTACATCTTTTCCCTAATGCAAATATGACTACTAGAAGACGGTGTTGACGTGATTTCTCTTTTCCAATAGAGATCCTATGCAAGGTGAGCTTGCTATAGTCCAAGGATGATCTTCTTCTATCTATTCTAGTTTAGTCTTTTGTACTCGAGACTTCTTGTATATATTATTTATATTTTGTATTCTGTCTAGTACTCTGGGTATCTTTTAGTAGAGGCTCCAGTACCAACCTTACCAGGTCATGGGAAAGATTTATTTGTCTATTTTGCTCCTCTTCTTTCTCCCATTTTGTTGAATTTTATATATTCTCCTTGTTATTTTTATTGCTTTCATTTATGTATAGTCTTTTCTAGTTTTTGCCCATTACCTATAGTTTCAGACTATGGCTTGGCGTGTCTACTGGTGGATAAGGTAGGGGCCATCATGACATGAAAAATCGAATTGTGACACCTCATTATTATAAAAGACAATTTAACAAATCCAAACAAGCCATTAATAAAAGCGGATATAAAAACAACAATGATACATGTTGGAATTGTGGAAAAAGGACATAGGGCTAAAGATTTATGAGTTTTAAATAAAAAGATAGACAAGATAAATATGTTAGAATATGGAACAAAGTTAAAAATAAATTATATTATGTTCTTGATGAAAATTAAAATAGCTTTTCTTTTGAAGAAAGTCTTAGCAATGATGACCAGCTTAATAAAGCATGCAGTTCAGACAGTAGTTAATTAACTGAAAATTGAAAATGCAACAGTGCAATTTCACTTGTGATAGTCATTCTTTAAATGTTATTACTGTTAGTTATAAGGAAAAGGAGGTCTTATTGATATTATCGATCATTTTGAAGATCCAACTCTTATGAAATAATATTTAATAGCCTTAAAAGATATTGTTCATAATCAACAGTTTGATAAAGAGACAAGTGAACTATTTAATATGAAAAACGTATTAAATAAATTTAAGGAACATAAGTATGAAACAACAATTCAAGATCTTGATGTAGAATAACTACACATAAAGGTGGAAGCTACAAGTTAGGCAAAAACTTAGCAACTTAGAAATAGAGTCTCCTGCTAAAAAAATACTAAATGACTTAACATCTAATCAAGACCCAAAATCACATAAATTTAAGCTTGGGGAAACATCAAAATTAGAATTGTCAATTAAGAAATAGTCTCTAGAAAAAAAATCTAATAAACAAATCAGGAATTAATACAATTATAGTAGTTAAAATGCAAAGTTACCATATACCCATTACATTAGTTATACATAAAGATTACACAATTCATAAGACTGCATTATTAGATACAGGTGCAGATCAAAACTGCAGTATTGAAGGATTAGATCATATTAAGTACCTTGAATAAGGTGCCACACAATTATTCACTACAATAAGAGAGATTAAAAATAAATTATAAACTCCCCAAAGAAAATAAATACAATAATGGAGTAGGTTTCTGTCATGACCCAATTTCTTAGGTCATTATGGTGCCTACTATAACCCACTAACAGGTAAGCCAAACCATAGTATATAACTACTAATAATGGACTATCCAAAGAAATAAAAGAAAAATACAGAATAAATATAGTGCAAGGGCTAGTGTGTGTGTGTATATATATATTGTCCAAAAACCTGGTTCTGACACTATAAGAGTACAATACTCAACACTGACTAAATAGGCAAATACAATCTATCTCTAAATACGATATAGAGATCAATCTAAACCATAAGAGGGAGAATAATAGTATTCTGACAGCCAAAAACTCACCCAAATCTCTAATTCATAGCTGCTGCTCATGATGCACACAACAATAGCTAAAACCTATACTATGATCTACAGGCTACTGAAGTGTAGAATGAGTACCAAAGACATTGTACACAGTACGCCACTGCAACTAAGCTCCCTAGATATTGCAAATTTGTTAACATGCAAAGTAGGAATATGAACTACATGAAACTATCCATGATGCTAACATATAATTCTAGAAGGCAATAAGAATAAACTATCCTATTCTAACAGTATCCAGGACTAAAGTACTATACCCTATATGTCCCATATACAAGTAAAGAGTTTAAGAAGGATATATATTAGTATACAAGGTTAAGGAATATATATAAACAAGTGATGATAGAGATATATGGTAATACCATGTATGTATATATATATCTATTCATATAAAACTAATACAAAGGTATAACCTACGGTAGTCAAGCTAACCTCATGAAGCTAATGCTGGAATATTTAGGGTCCCTAATCATAATTTCTAACCATAAGATACCATTCTTAATCTAATTACCATAAATTAAAAACAGAATAGAGGCATACCTCCAACCTCAATACCTGTCCATAATCAGCCTACCATAAATTAATCATAATCACAACAATACTGTAACTAGCTAATCCGAACAAACAATACCTAACCGAGTCCCCATAAATTCAGAAGGTTCTATCAACACTCAGCAAATAAAAAGTCTTAGTTGATACCTCTATAAACCCATAAGGCTGGTAGATATAAGCACCAAAGTATATACTGGTGATAGGCAATCTATACAAATAAATGAATAAAAAGTGAAACCATAGTACCATAACCGATCTAAGTAAAATAATGTACCTAGAGTATACACCTCCTTCAACTCAATAGCTCACAAAGGCAGGATCTATGACGACCTTTCTTTTTTACAATAATAGCTGACGTATGAAGGGGGCCTATGGGATTGGGGAATATCCGTATACACTGACCCACTCCTAATCCAGGACTTTCAATCATCATAAACATCAGTCTACTCTATCTACTACCAAAGAGATTTATATATATATATATAATAATTGCACAAACTCGAATGGTGGCTAAAGAGTGTTGTCTATAAATCTATTGCTCAAGATCAACTCAGGGACTAAATCATCATAATGGGGCGGAAAGGGTCAAAAACTCTCACGACCTAAGAAAATAGGGGAGGTAAAAGAGTTAGTAAATCATGAACCAGAATCCATCTCGATTGAATTCCAAAAACATCATCTTTAGTTCCGAAAGCTCATAGAACAATAAATAAGGTGGTATGATTCCCTTTATAAAAGTATCCATTTTTACCGGTGAAAAGTGGAAATTAATCCTCTTTTATAAAACAGTTATAAATTTATGGTTCTGGTTGGAATCATACCAATAAATGAGAATGAATGTATATAGTGGTCTACATGCCATCACCAGTATAGAATTAATACAACATAAGGCGCTTAAGCATCCATACCTAGAATCACACCCTTTTCTAAGGTTAAAATACGCACCTAGAGTCCAATTGGCATGGTAACCATAACATCGGGACCAACAACAAAAATGTATTTCTATAATTTTTGGAAGCTATGGTCCAATCAATTAAGTCAATTAATAAACCTTATTATAATGGGATACTTAGTATCAACAATAGTTTACATACTTATATTCTATGATGATAGGATTGTTTGGCCATAACAAGTGTTATATCTTAAGAGTTGGTTCACCTTTTTATCCCCAAACTACTAAATTAGGAAAAGTATCGTATTCTACCAAAAATCATATCCTATCATCCTTACCTAGCATACAATATATAACATACACTATCTCATGAAGAAGAGTAGACCGATACCTACCTCAATGCTAAACTGCAATTTTGGAGTCATCCACAAATTGCTCTCTTTTACTTCAAGATCCCTAAATGAGTCCACGCTATAAAAATATTAATCTACATATCATTACGAGTAAGACAATACCCATATTTTTATCTTAAAGGTTAGGTAAGAATTTGGGTTAAGAACAGATCCTGTGGGGCTAGCAAACAAACTCAAAATTTAAGTCAATCACGAGATCCCTCGAAGGACAAGGAATGTGTGCTCAAAAGTTGAGCACGATGGAGTATAAATTCGTGCTCAAATCATCTCCTAAGGTCTAGGGATTTAAAGACTAAATTTCTAAGAATTTACAATGAAATGGGATGGAATTTGATTGGAAATAATATGAAATGACCAAGGAATAAGAGGCTAACTTATTAGCTTCAATGGATGATTTCCCATTCTTTCATCTCTTTAAGCTCCCAAAAATGGTGTAAAATTGATAAAGAAGATAAGAAAAATGAAATAAACAAAGGGGATTTAACAAACCCCAAGTGCCACTAAATTGACCACCTATCCGCTGAAGCAGCTACCGCTTAAGCGACTAGTACTCCGCTCGACAACCACTTAAGCAGCACAAGTCTGCTAAACTAGTCATGCACTACAGACGTAGGCATCGCTAAAGCAGTCCCCTTTTTGCTAAAGCGATGTCCGCTTAAGCGTTCCTTGACTGCTAAAGTAGACCTCATCCCAATGGAAAAGGCTACTAAGGCGACTAAGAGTTGCTAAAGCGGCTACAACTTAAGCGACCAGTGGTCCATTTAAGCAATTGTACCAAATGGTGTCATGCATAAAATTTTGCTAAGTCCAAATAGACTTAAAAAAAGGTGCTCAAGATTCGTTTGAAACCTTGTCCACACAAAAGAACTAGGTTACCATACCAAATTTCACATTACTGGCTCAATGAAATAATCAAAATATTCAACAAAAATATGATGCCCACAACTTTAGTTCCTTTTTTTATAAAATCCACTCAATAGCCAAATATGAATTCGGAAGCCTTAGGATGTGAACCAAGGGTTCCTCCAGCCTAAAATCAATGTTCTAAAGCTGACGCTGTTGTTAAAATTCTCATCTGAGGTTGTTTATGATGATTTTGGGTTAAAGAACAATTCCTTAATTGTTAAAGCTCCAAAATAGGGAAATAAGCCTAAAATCCAAATGAATTATCTAACAACCAAACCAAAAGTATCAACAAATCATAGATGACTTGTTGCAACTATAGGAAGGCTCAAAATGCAAAAAAATGTGTGTCAATTGAGGAAATGACCTACATGGTCATTATAAT
Source organism: Capsicum annuum (assembly GCF_002878395.1). Taxonomy (NCBI): domain Eukaryota; kingdom Viridiplantae; phylum Streptophyta; class Magnoliopsida; order Solanales; family Solanaceae; genus Capsicum; species Capsicum annuum. The sequence goes on along the minus strand of NC_061118.1, from coordinate 104,177,923 downwards.
ATCCACTACTTAAAGGACTTTTGGTTGTGAAAGTCAAGGAATAGAAAAAGCACAAAAACTCAAAGGGATGAAGTACTAGGCCCGCATGCTCTAAGAAAGACTCCCCAAATAACCTTTAAGAATCAATAATACTCCTAAGGGATTTTGCTATAGGTATTCCTTTTTAAACAAACTTCCTTTCATTATTTCTCGAACAACCAAAGTTCAACCTCAACAACTAACTGGCCTCCAATTGAACTGAAGAAAGATGATGCATGCAAATCCATACCACAACACATTGATATCATACTAATACCAGTATAAACAAGTGGAAACTCAACCATGTTAAAGGCAAACTAAGGCAGTAATCATGCAACCAACTCCAATACCCAAATATAGCCTTGGTTTTGCCTTTCCAAACCTTCTCTACTAAGTAGAAAGTCATACAAGCCCTATCCACGCAACCCCATCACATTATATTTGAAGAACTGAAGTTAATCCACTGATAATCCATAATGAAAAGAATAAGAGAAGCCCATAGGTGCTACCTAGACATTCAAATGGCAGTGACCAATGTATGCAATCTATGCCACTGCTATAACGAGTCAAATGACCCTCGAAACTTATATCAAAGGGCCCAAAAAAAAACAATCAAAACTTAATAATCCACTTTTGAATGTCCCACCAACTGAGGATAAAACAATTCTAAGTCCAAATTGAGCATACTATTTTAGTTAGGAAGATAATCCAAAATTCCAAAGAAAACTAAAAATCTTAGTCAAGAGTAGAGGAAAACAACACCGTGCCAACAGAATATCATGTAAATAACTATCAACCATAATTTTCTAAACTGAAGAAGAACGAACTAGTATCTAAAGAGTACTGTTAGCCAACCTATAGATGAAACACAAAAAACACAATTCTGAAAGTAGAGGATGCACCTAAGGTCTATAATTCCCAACTGAAATCTAAACACCAACACTGAACTACTAGATCTCAACTATCCAAAAAAACCCTGGACACGGGTAACCATCCGTACTCCTGATCTATCATAACCTACAATCACCATTCTAAGGCATCAAAATCCAAAACTGAAGTGAACCACTCAAAATTAAGGCAAAACTCCTAAATTAACCTCGCTATCCAAATAAGGAATATCCCTCCTGGTCCCTGCAAGAGTCAAAATCGAACTGTAGCTGAAAACCAAAACCACATTAAAGGATAAACCTCAAGCTAAAAGCACAACCAATTAACTCCGCAACTGCTGGTGGGCATAAATCATCAAAGTATACCCAATAACTTACCAAGGCTACAAACCATAGTAGTGATAACCAAAAACTCTAGTAACTAGAAGACATACAACCTTAGCTTGAAATTGGTCAATCCAATACTCTATCTCAGCAATGAATAGCCATAGGCATAATCACTAAGGAGAAGCACTCCACAAAGTCATAGTAGGAGGAATAATTTCTAAAAAAAGGATTTCTTAAATCCACCCATTTTATTACAACTTTAACTCAATAAAAACAGAAATCACATCGCAATAGAATAAAGTACAAATCTCAACGTCAATGCCAAAGTCAAGGACACTATTGGGAAATAACCAAGGAAAATTAAGATAACAAATTCCCATTTGCAAACTTAAGAAGTGGTTACTAGTTTAGATCACTTAACTCCACCTCCCTTAACTTCATTGGAACAAGAACTACATCACAACAAATATTGGAGTAAACAACTCAACACCAATACCAAGATCAAACTATCACTAAGAGATGAACCCAACAAACTTGAGAGGCATGCCCAAGATCTCTCAACATCAACATCATAACCACTATCAGGAAACAAACTAGCCAAATTAGAAGTACGGACCAAAAACCTATCAATCTCAAAATGGTCTATGTAATCAAATTGCTAACTCTAGAACCATAGCAGAGCCATAGAAGGCCAACCTACTTTCACTTCTCTAGCCCAATCAACAATCAATTTGACATTGCCAATTACAGTGGAAAATGAATAACCTCACCTCATTAGAAGAGAGAAAGCTAGCCACCTAGGATAACAAATAAGAACTGCGTAGAAGGAAATTCTAGCTAGATAAAGCTAGCCTATCCACCAATTAAATAAGAATAAATCAGCATCTAATAATGGAAATAGTAACAACAATAAAAATATCAATATAAGGAGTATGTAGAACTAAAAATTAAAATTAACGACAAGTACCACTCTAGGGTCACAAGGAGGCCAATATGCCATGGTAAATGGGACTCAAACCTAAATGTTAGACCCCTAAGAAAATATCAATACTGATTTACTCTATCCAATACTAAAAGATATCATCTACAGGTAGTCACATAATCATTAACTCTATAGAAAAGCACATAACTATCGGCGGGCATAAAAACCCTAGTACACTAAAATGAAAAAAGGTATAGGCAAAAAATGAAATGTTCACCTATCACGGTACAAATCCAAAGTCAAATTCCTAATGTGCTCAAGAGATAATAAATTTGAGTGGGTCTTAACTTGAACTAAGAATTTGAATCACCAATCATGGACTAAATGCACTACCCCTAACCAAAGTACCACAACACTATGACATTTAATCTAGATAAGCCAAATAACTCATAATACTGTGTTGAGGACACTCTCTATACTAGTGACCACTCTCTTTGCATCTGTAGAAAACTCTTAAATCCCTAACCTGGAGAGAAGTAGGAGCTAATCCAGATTGGCAAACCAATAGACACCAAAGACACTCCCTACTAAAATGATTATCCTCTCCTGAATCATAACAATACCTCAGGAAGTCTAGGCTATCGAGAAATATATGCCAGCTTTGTCTAAACAGCCAACTCTTATGTAGATCATTCTCTAGATTAATGACCAATCTCACTACAACTACAATAAGCTCTTGGAACTCTGTAAAGTATTGCAGCCACTATTCTAGAATGACCATCACGGCCTAAAGATCTGTGATGATACTTCACAAGGTTTGATGATAACTCTACCTACTGGGATTAACAAAACTATTCTAAGTGCAATCTATAGTCTGAGACACTACCTATATGAAACTAACAAAATAAAAGGTGAACTACTTTGAGAGGATCCCTACATTCAGAAAGAACACCAATAAGTAGTGGACTAATAAGATGGCCTCCTATCGCTACCTTAATAAGTCTCTATAAATGTTCTCTATGTGTTCCTCGGGCAATCAATAACTTGAGGGAAGGAATACCTAGAAGCTATCAAATGCTCTGATGCCCATTGTAGTAGAAAAGATAATCCTCTAATAAATCCACGTACAATCTAATGCTCTGAAGGATATAAAATAGTAGTATGTCTGGCCCACTAAAAAAATCCAATATCATACTCTCAAACTAACAAGGAACCCTATTGAATGACAACAAACTAAACTCTAGCCCGAGAACTACTCAATTTACCAAACCTTGTCCCTTGTTGTGAGGTATCCATAAAAAGGATCAAAATCCTTAATTATGAATCTTGAAAGGTTGAATTAGTCACAAACTTATCGAAGCCTGGGCTAGATCTAAATCCTCTAGTTGATGCTAATGATCTTTGATATTTATCTTAGACTCCCTACACTAACACTTTGTGAAACCCTAGAAACATCTATTGAAGTCCCATCGGCATCTATCCATGACCTCGTATTATCCATTTGGAACAAATACAGTCAAAGAATATATTAGAGGTTCATAAAAAAACGGACATATGAAAAAGAATCAAGAATAATATTTCCTAAGAATGCTTGTAGACTCTAAAAGATAGGATACAGACGTCTGAGCCCCAATCCATAAGACTCTACTAGAAACTTCACTCTTGTACTAATACATGGATAAACCTAAGCTTTGATACCAATTTGTTATGACCCAATTTCTCAGGTCATGTTGATGCCTTCTATAACCTAGTATTAAGTAAGCCGACACATAGCACAAAACCACTAGCAATAAACTATCCAAATAAATAAAAGGAAAACTGGGATAAATATAGTGTAAGGGAAAATATATATACATATAACAGTCTCAAAACACGATGAATTTAGTACAAAATTTCTAACATGATAAGAGTACAAGGTTAAATACGAACTAAATATACATATACAACCTATCTTTAAATATAATATTTAAATTAGTCTAAATGACAAGATTGAGAATAGTAGGACTTTGAATTCTAGGAGCTCAGCCCAAATCATTAATCCATACCAGCATCGCACGATGCACACAATAATGGTGAAAATCCATACTATGGTTTATAGGCTACAAAAATGTACTATGAGTACTAAATATTTGGTAATCAGTAGGTAACTGTCAACTTAGCACCAAAAATAATACAAATATAGAAAACATGCAAAGTAGGAAATAAACTAAAGGCAACTATCTAAAAAGCTAATAAAGTAATGCTAGAAGGCAATAAGGATAAACTATCCTATTCTAAATATATCTAGGACTATAGTACCATATCGTATATCACTGGCCCATATACAAATAAAGATAGAAGAACGAGATATAGTAGTATACGTAGCCAATAAATACATATATAATATAGATAAATAAGGAAGGAGAGGGATATATGGTAATACAATATATAAATATTTATCAACATATAAGACAAATTCAAAGGTACAACCTAACATCTTTGTAGGATCATAACCAAGAGAGAATCTAATACTAGAATAAGAAGGGTCCCTCATCATAATTTCTAACAATGAGATGACCATCCATAATGTAAATTGCCATTAAAATAAAAGGGACCAGAATAATACCTCTAACCTCAGTACCAGTCCATAATAAGTCTACCATGAACTAATGATATTCATAACAATATAATAATGGATAACCCTGACAAAAATTACCTAACAATTACAAACAGACCCCGAGCCTAGCCGTGAAGGGTATCTCAAGCCAACCGTGGGCTGGAGAACATCCCCATACATGTCCAATCCAAACATAGTCCAAATAACAATAAAGCGGAATACAACCAAACAATAAAGAATAAAATAATTAAAATAATTCAAGAATAAGTTTTAAGAGTCGACAACACCATCCAACCCACACATACATCCACAAAGCTTCTAAACTAATCTGAATATCATCCAAGCCAAGGCATACCCCCGACCATAATAGTGAGACAATGAAAATTTTAATGTGAACTTTTCAATTCTAGGATATCAAAAGAAATCAATGGAATGACTAAGATTTCCTATGGATGAAAGCTAACCACTTCACCAAACCAACAGATAACCCAAATAACCTAACGATGCATTTGGGAAAAAGAAGTATCTTCAGACCATACATTATGAAACAATGTAGCATCCTAGGATGGTTATCTTGGTAAGCACTACCATGTAACTCAAGAAACGAATGAAAAAATGCCATTAAAATTCAAGTCCAAACTTAATATACATATTCACAACAAGCATACACAAAGACATATATAATGTTGGAATAAGGAACAAAGAGATAACCCAAATAACCTAACGATGCATTTGGGAAAAAGAAGTATCTTCAGACCATACATTATGAAACAATGTAGCATCCTAGGATGGTTATCTTGGTAAGCACTACCATGTAACTCAAGAAACGAATGAAAAAATGCCATTAAAATTCAAGTCCAAACTTAATATACATATTCACAACAAGCATACACAAAGACATATATAATGTTGGAATAAGGAACAAAGATTGACATGAGATTTAAAAATCATTAACTTGGATTGTATAGCTCTAATCATCCTAAGGGAACCCACAGGCTATATGGGTTTAACTCTTCCTGTTGAAAGGGTTCCAATATGTGTTAGCCGCATGAACTAGGAAAATACAAGGATGAGCCAGGGAATTCCTCGACCCAAGCCAATTAAAAATATTTATAGAAATATAAACTATGCATATGGTTACAAAGACCCACACACTGACAAATATGGTTTCTAGTATTTTTCCTCAGGGACCTCCACCTTCCACAACAAGTTACATATCACCCTTGAAGCCCAAATAAAACACGTACACATAACCCATCCATCTAACCAAGGAATCATTCATTTAGGCAATTACCATTTTGTATTATCATACCAATGAAACTTGCAAGTCAATTTTCATTATGCCATGCCATTTATCCATAATCTTGGGGAAATCCATGACCCTTGAATTCCAATTTATAACAAATTTATAAACACCAATACCTTTTAAAATCAATTATATTTTTTAAATTTTTATGCAATACCATAGTTTAAAATGTGGGGTAAATCATGCAAATTTTCATGTTCTAAAAACCAAATCTATAACTAGGTTGAGGTTTAATTCCAATTCCAAGACAAGTTTCTTAAAATTATTGGCGTTCACCAAACCCATGTACAAGTTAGTTCAACAATCATGAGATAAAGCATGAAACAACAATTCTAAAACCATGGGAAAACCTACCAAGTAATAATCATTCAAAACCCTCAACAATTTATTCAAAACCCATAATGTAATTTCCATAAACCATGATTATAGGCATGCTTTAATATAAAAATCAAGCTAAGAAAGAGATACATGCCTATGATATCAAAAATTAGAAAAAGAAACCAAAAATTGAGCCCTCGGTGTTTAATCCCTTAAAACCCCTAATTGTTCTTGCTTGGTGAATTTGAGAGAGAAGAGAAGTATATTTGATTGGTTAATAAGGGGTTGTAGGGTCCCTTAGGGTGTTTTATGTTGTGGGTAATAATTAGGGAAGGAGGGAAATGACCAAAGTGCCCTTACTTAAAAGTGCAGAAAATTGGTCCCTATTTATTGCAGGTCATACAATGATGCGTAATAACTGGCTACAAGTGCTATCCTAGACTCGTAGTCTGGGCAGACTCTTGGACCACCTTCACTAGTTTGGTCACGAGTCATACCTTATACTCATGACCATGCACTATAACTCATAAGGGTCTATTCATACTTAGGATAGGAACATTTGGCATCATACTTGTCAGGCTTTGATTGACACTATAAAACTCGTGAGGAGTCTCAATGACTCATCACCAAGTCGTACCCTGGTGAGTGAGCTTAAAATTTAGAAATTTTTAGAGTCCAAAACCTGGGTATTAAATTCCCCTGCCCCCTAGGTTCATTCGTTACCAAATAAGGAGTTAAGGTTCCTATTAGCATAATTATAAGATAGAAATACAACCGCAAGACCTTGAACAAAGTCTAAAAATAAATAACAATAGGGTAACACATACCTTAAGCATAATTATCCAACCCAAGGAATAAGAACTGGTATTTGGACTTTATATCCTCTTAGGCTTCCCACTAGATTCTTCCACCTTTTGATTTCTTCAAATAACCTTTACCGAAGCTATATCCTTGCTCCTCAAACAATAGACTTTCCTTTCAAAAATCTTGATTGGGACTTCCTCATAAGACCAAGAGTCTATAATACCAACACCTTCAAAAGGGACAGTCAAAGAAGGATAACCCACCCACTTCTTCAATATTGACACATGGAAAACTGGATGAATAGAACCCAAGCTCGTAGGCAAAAATAATTCATAATCAATATTCCCAACTGTTCTCAAAATCAAATATGGACCAACATAACGGGGTTGAGCTTCCTCTTCTTCACAAACCTCATCACTCTTTTCATAGAAAAAACTTTCAAGAACACCCAATCAGCTACATCAAACTCCAACTCACTTTGCCTTACATCTGCATAGAACTATTTGAGACTTTGTACAGTATTAAGCCTATACCTAATTATCTTCCCCTTCTCCATGGCTTGGTGAACCACGTCAGTACCAAATAATTAAGTCTCACCAACCTCAAACCACTTAATGGGAGACCTATACCTCCTACTATACAGAACCTCAAAAAAAACCATCCCCATTCTAGAGTGATAACTATTATTATACACAAACTCAACGAGAGTTAAGTGATCAACCCACCTTCCCTTAAAGTAAATCACACAAGCCCTTAGCATATCTTTCAAAGTTTGAATATTATAATCCGCTTGTCAATCTATTTGAGGGTGGAAAGTTGTGCTAAATTTTACCTTAGTCCCCAAGCCTTTTTGAAATGAATGCCAAAAGTGAGAAGAAAATTACGTACCTCAATCTAAAATAATAAAAATAGGAACACCATGTAACATAACTATCTATTCAATGAATAGCAAAGCATAATCCTCCCCAGAGTATGTAGTCCTCACAGGAAAGAAATGAGAAAGATGAGTCATCCAATCCAAAATAACAAGAATTGAATCATACTGATTGCGAGTCCACAGAAGACTCATAATGAAACCTATATTGATCATCTCTCACTTTCACTCAGGAAACTCTATCTCTTGAGATATGCCACTGGGCCTCAAGTGTCCTACCTTTAGTTGTTGATACACCATGTATTTAGCCACAAAGTTAGCCATATCCCTCTTAATGTTATTCCAGTAATAGATATCCTTCAATTCGTGTTACATCTTCATCGAGCCTAGATAAATAGTATACCTTTACTCATGATCCTCGGTCAAAATCTTTTCTAATAGTCCATCAATATCAGGAACACACAATCTACTTTGGTACCTCAGGATACCATCACCACTAATCTCAAAGTCCATAACCTTTTTTTAGTCCCACGACATCCTTAATCTGCAAAAGAATGGTATCCAAATCCTGTTTCTCCTTCACCTTAGTACTAAGAGATATTTTAACCAATTCTTAAACAATCACCCCTCCATTCTCGAAGTTCAAAAGACGAACCTTTAACTTAGCTAGCCGATGATTAGCCTTTACCATCAAACTTTTCTCCTCATACACATGAGATAAGCTCCCCATGGATAACCTGATAAGAGGATCAACAACCATATTAGCTTTACCTGGATGGTAGTGAAGACTCATATCATAGTCCTTTAGTAATTCAAGCCACTACTTATATCAAAGATTCAATTCCTTATAAGTAAACACGTAATGTAAACTTTTATGATCGTAATAAATGTCCACATTCACCTATATAGATAATGATGCCAAAACTTTAAAGCAAAAACTACAGTCGCCAATTCCAAATTATGAGTTGGATAATTATTTTTATGAACCTTGAGCTATTTGGAAGTATAGGCCACCACCTTATGGTGTTCATTAACACACAACCTAGTCTAACATGGGATGAATCACAATAAACAACAAAACTATCACTACTCTCGAGTAGGGTCAAAACTGGCGTAGAAGTCAACTTATCTTACATCTTTACAATGTTACCATCAAAAGCATCGGACTATGAGAACTCACCCTTTTTCGAGACAACTTCCTCAACGGGGCAGCAATAGAAGAAAAACTATCCACGAACCTCAGATAATATCTAACCAAACCCAAGAAGCACTGAATGTCGGTTGAAGTCGTAGGTCTAGGCCACTTCTTAACCGCCTCAATTTTCTGTGGATCCACCATAATCCCCTCACTAGAGATAACATGCTTGAGAAAAGTCACAACTTTTGACACCCAATTTTGGCTCGCACTTTTTTCGTAAATTATTTTTTTTATGCTCTTTGGCACTAAATAATTTTTAAAAAATTAAATAAAAATAAAATTTGTAATTTTTGTTTCTATTTCTACAAAATTTTAATAAAAAGGGAGTTTATTTTTCTATCATAATATAAAATATTTTAATTAAATATTTTGTAAAATAAAATAAAGTAAAATATCTTTTGGTAATCGCATTCAAATTCCTTTATAATTTTAATTTTTGGGTGTTATTGTGACGGTGTATATATATATATATATATATATATATATTCTGTTATATAAAATATATTTTATATTTTTTTGTTATATTCTCATTTTCATACACACACATATATACATATATTATTTTAATATTAAAAGATATTAAATTGGGCGCTTATACAATTTATGTCTGTAATTTATGTACATTAAACTAAAATAATTTTAGGATAGCAATAAGCATTGATAAAAATTAATTTCAATAGAAAAAAGTATTCGGTCCAACGTTAATTCAATCTCAATTTTTATTTTACTCCGATCCCTCTTTATTTATAAATTTCAAACAATAAGCCCAAAAGTTGGCCCAAAACCCAGTCCAATATCCATGGCTACTTCATCAGTCCACCATACACAATATTCGCCAATCAGACACTGCCACATTATCAAAAACACCAAAATAATCAACCAGCCTAACTTAGCCTGATCTATCGACTATTTCTTAAATCGAGGATCCTAAAAGTTTTAGTCATCGCTATATATTTGCATATATGTGTTCGTAATGTATTTTATTTATCTAATTATTTACTTACGTACTTATATTCTCTTTTCTTTTATAATTAGATCCAGACAAAGATCAAACATATCTAAAGATAATTAATTTTAAATCGATTCTTTTCATATATTATTTACATATACATATATATAAATATTTTATTATTATTTATTTTTAAAAGTGTTATTTTTAAGAGCATCCGATCAAAACGAACCGAAATTGGTCAATTTTTCAAAGGTTGATACATTAAATGCTGCTTTACTTGACTCTTTCTTTCTCAAAAAAGCAGACTCTCGCGCATCTCATATCCTAAAAAATCAGCGTGCATTCTCAATCCCATCTTTCCCAAACCTTGCAACAATGGCCTCCCCTTTTCTCCTCCTTCCTCTTTGTTTTCTATCTCTTTCCCCCAAATCAGAATGGCTGACAACCATTGTTGCAGGTAGCCTAGCACCTCACCTGCATGAGAATACCACAAAAATAGACCCTCCAGCCTATGAATCCTTCAAGAACAGAGAAAAAAATCCCCTAATCTGTATAACAATGGAAAAAAGAGTCAAAACTGCCATTAATGGCCTGGTAAAGCAAGAGATTTATTTTAGAATTTTGAATCAATTTCAAACCAAGTTTTTTTCATCACGTTTTGTTTAAATCAAGTTTGGAATCCATATTTTCAAGTACGAATTTGCCTATAAATATGGGTCTTTCATTGGTATGGAGATGACAAGGAAAATTTGGATAAAATAGCAGTGAAAAGGGTCTTGAATTTTTTTTTCAAAATCAAAGGGAAAATTTGAAAAAGAGTATTTTGAGATAAAGGGGTTTGAAATTGGAGAGGATTTGGATGAAAAATAATGAGGAAAATAAAAAAAATGAAAGAGAGAGTAGCTTATACTTGGAAAATATCAAGAAAAATTAGGTCTTGAAATAGTTGGCTTCTTTATTGTTTTCATGTTAAAATCAGTGTCTCCGGTTGAGTTTAAGGTCCCCAAAAAATTTAACGTCATTCCTCGTTTGCTGCGCCAACAAAGGTGCGAACTTTCCCTTTCCGTCCCATTTTCTTTTCATCTCATTTTTTAATTTTTTTTGGATATGCTTTTTAAGTTTATTGTAGTTCTCGACTCTACAAGCAAATATTTTGTATATGTTTGATACTATACCTGTGAGCGCACATAATTGGAGTGACAAAATACATGACAATAACTTGATCTGAATCTTTGATTTTGGCATTTTGTGGCTGTTTCGGTAATATGGATGAGAGTTTGGCTATTTTGGATCTCTTTTTTTTTAAAAAAAAAAAGAAAAATTAATTTTATAATTCGGATATTATTTCACTTCAAGTTGGGTGGTACTATTATTATTCGTTCCTCTGAAAATTGTATATAAAATAGGATTTTATTTTAAATTTTTTTGTTGTTTTTTTATCACCTCTACAGATAAAATATATATACATATATTTTTAATTCTGAAAAAAAAAGATTCGTATATAATTTCCAGTCAAGCTTATGTTGTTGATTGATTCCGAAAGATTGGGTTTGTATATGAATTTATATGTAGTTTTAAGTTATCATTGTTTATTCTAAAATGGGTTTGTAGTTATATTTCAGTCAAGTCTAGGAGTTGTTTACTGATTCCAAAAAATGGGGCTCGTATGTGAATTTTCATTAAATGCACACAAATTTGTGATGTTGCCAAATGAGTTTTTTCCCATAGGTGGTCTATTTTTGTATGTGAAAATATTCTAGTCATTAATCCTAATAAAAGGGATTTTGTTAATGTGGTTTAGAAGTTGTAGCTTGTTTTAATATATTAACGGTGTGTATTTATTGATTTATTTTAATATATTAGTAGTGTGAATTCACTTAGTGGAATTGCCTTCTGTTATCCTAAGGGATTATGTGATGACTTTCGATTTTGCTAAGTTAAAAATTATTATAACCTTTGAAGGATTGTAGAATGTTCAGAAAATGAGTTTAGGTTGATAGAAATATCGAAAATTGCGATTATGAAATACTCCCATAAACGATTCTTTAGTTATGGCCCGTTGTTATGTTAGTGGATACAAGTTTGACGATTCCAATAGGTACGGAATGTGATTTATCACTTAGTTGGAAAGTTTATACAGTTTGGTAGTTTTTTGGAACAATATACGACTATGCATATAGTTGTTATCTGTGTCACATTCTATATGCTTTCTTTATAAATGGGCATTAGTACATAGTGTATGGCTAGCATAATCCCCAATTATTCTATTGTGTTCGTTTCATTCTGACCCATGTTTGAGATTTCTAACGGATAATTTAAATGGTCGACAAGATTATTATTTTTTAGGACAAACTCTGCATTCTTGTTTCAACTATAGCATTTGAATATTCTGTATACAATATGATGTTGAATAATGGTAAAAGGTTTGGGTTCACAACATAGAAACCAACATTGATAGCAAATTAAAAAGGTTCTTGAAATTATGTTTTTACATCAGCGCATCTAGTTTTGTTCTTAAAAGGAGCCATGAGATCAATATGCCTTTGTCTTCTTTTAAATACAAGTTGATTGAAATTGGAGCAGAAAACAACAATTTCACTTCAATTTGGTCTGTAACGTTACATTTGGATTGTGCTTTAATGCCAATTAAGTTGGAGAGTTGTTTTCTAGTTTATGCAAATGATTCTATTTTCTCTGTTGAAACTATGCATGATGTTTGACATATTTTTCTAATGCTAATCATTAATTCATGTGTATCTTCTAATTATTTGATCAGTTATTAATCCTTGTTCTCTCTTTTGTTTACATGTAACTCAGGAGTTGGAGTTTGAATCGAAACTCCATTCTTTTACCCAAGCATCGGATCGATCGCTACTAGGATTACACGAGCCTTGGAGTCCCGCAAATTAGGAGCCTAATTTCCTAAACCAAATTTATTATCCTCTATTGCCTTTCAATTTAATTTATATTTTATGTTGAATTTTATTTTAATTACTAAATTTTGTTTGTTAAGTTTATTTACGATAGCTTTATTTTATTATCGAATCCATGTTGTTTTGTTATTCATTGGTTCTCTTAGAGGTAGCTTTAGCGTATGGATTTTCGCAAATCACATGATTATTACTAAAAATATATATCTTAGCATACTTGGGTAACTCTTTTGAAAACTCATCGCCAATACATTTAAATAAAATTGGCATTCACATTTCACTTAAAATATAACAACAAAAGAAAAAATTTTCAAAATTAATCCAATAGGAAAACCCATTTCCAAATTTATGATCTTTTTTTAAAAAGGGGGTCCTCCTAACCATTTTAACTTATTTTTTCTAATACATAATTCTAATGTTTTGCACTATATTTTATTCTTTTTTACATTATTCGAGTTTTTAGGATAGAAATGCGAGGTATATATATTCATCCGCTACCATATACAAGGTATATCATTTTACATACTTCCATGATAATTTTTTATCGATCATTATAATTACCAATAGTACTATTATTGTCGTTATTATTTATACCCCAATTATCATCACTATTTTAATTTATCATTATTATTGTTGTTATTATTATTATTATTATTATTGTTATTGTTATTATTATTATTATTATTATTATTATTATTATCATTATGGTAGTTTAGATAATTTCACAAGTTTTACATTATATTATTATTATTATTATTATTATTACTCCCTCTGTCCCATTTTATGTATCGTCATTTCCTTTTTGGTCCGTCCTAAAAAGATTGTCACATTTACTTATTTGGTAACTATTTAATGGTATCATTCCCATTTTATCTTTAGTGTGTCTCACTTATTAAGAAAAGTCAATAAAAAATAAAACACAAAAATAACTTTAAAAGGGGTAATTTTGTAAACTTTGCAAAGTCATCACATATTTCTTAAACTCCGTGCCCTGTCAAATGACAATACATAAAATAGGACGGAGGTATTATTATTATTATTATTATTATTATTATTATTATTATTATTATTATTAATAACCCATTCATAATCTTCGATATATTTCTGCACATACTCTTAATATACATTTCGCAAATGAATTTCCACATCATGAAAAAAACATATTTGTTTATATTCTAGTCGTACACTTAAACATCAAATGTCCTAAATTTCTTTGTAGAATTATAAGATTTTTCACCTTCTAATATTTCTAAATTACAATCCAATCCTTTTCGTATTCCAAAATACTCATACATATATTTTTTAATAATTATATTCATTTCTTATATGTGGTAGTGTCGTGTCTATTATACCTTAAATTTCCTTTCTTGTGAAGAGAATAAATAAAAATACTGATAAATTTTTTTTTACTATCACCATTTTTGCAGATAACAAATAAAAGTTTTTCCTAACATTTTCCTAAACTAAGTGTAAGGACTATCTTCGGATAGGCTTTGAGGGGTGCCTAACACCTTCTTCTCGAGTAACCAAAACCCTTACTCAGAATCTCAAAACGTTTTCAAAAGACTAATACAGAATTTCACAAATAAAAAATATTTTTTTCTAATTTTTCTAAAAGTTAGGTGGCGACTCTAAAAATATTTTTTTTCAAATCCTAATAGTCATTAAACGCCACCACATGTTGTGTGCTGTTTTGACCAGTTCAAAAATAGGGCATGACAGAATGGCGACTCTGTTGGGGAATATTAAATGAACTTAGGTTTAGCCTTAACATGCTTATTTTAGTATTTTTCATGCTTTATTATGTTATTTGCTTACCTGTATTTATATCATGCTTTCTGTGAAAGGACGCAAGCCAAATCTAAACATGCGTTCCTTATTTGTTTGTACAACACTACTTGTTACTGTTTTATCACTTGCACTGCTCCTATCGATTCTTGTTCGTACACAAGTCAAACACTGAACACACGAGGAGTGTACTACACTCCTCCGAACCTTCTTTGGATTCCTTAGTTTCAAAGTCGGTGCAGTTAGGTTAGTTGATAGCCTAAAGACTATCAAACACATGAAATGGATATTAAGATGCAAAAATCAGCAACCACACAAAAAGAAAACAACACTTAGAAAGGAGATGAAGGAGAGGAATTGCATGAATGTAAAGAGAGTAGAGTGACCCTTACTTCCACTAGATGATTAACAAAAGAAGATGTATCAAATCTCCAATCACACCTCACAAATGAAAGTTCAAACCACTCTCTTAGGTGACCCAAAGGACTCACACTTCCTCAAGCACACCTTTCTTGCCAAATTATCCAAGACAAGTGAAAAAATAATTTCAAATGTTCAAGGACCTAGTTTCAGATTCTAAGGTTCTAAACTAGAAGACTAAGCTACAATCTATGAGTAATATTCAATGCCATCGAAAGTCTAATGAAAAGAGTGATGAAATTGTCTATTTATACTATTACATGCCAAATGATAAAACTACCCTTAATGATCTAAAGAAAAGGGCGCCCCTTGAGTGTTGGATAATAAAGTGAAAAGTCCTTCTTGCCCTTCAAGTGGGGTATCTCTTGAGTGTATTGATTCCCTTCTCCTCTTTTAACTTGACAAGACTTTAAAAGGCTCAAAACACTTGCCAATTCTGAAGCTTGAGCCTTTGACCATGCCTTGTATTCTTTTGTGCTCTTCATGCTTGTATCATCCTCTCTATCTTGAAAGGAATTTGTCCTTAAATTCACACCTTACAAAAACAAAGGGAGGTTAACAAACACACAATCCTTATGGTAGGAGGGTTAGCATTAGTACCATAAGTGAGGTAAACATTACAAGGAGGTACACTCTTAGAATACAACCAACCATCCTTTGTGAGGTGTAAGAAAATCCGACTACTAACATCACAAAGGATACACTTAAAGAAAACATCAATGAGTGGAGGATACAATCTAAAATCAACATATATGTCACTTATTTTCAAGGGAAGATAAAATCTCAAAATTTGACATCTATGGCTTAAGAAGATTCCCTTAACAACACAAATCCTATCACTCTCCACATCTCTATGAGCATGATCACTATAAAGCATTCTACTATTAAGGTCTTCATTAAACAAATTCAAAGGACCATATTCATCATCAAGATCTACATTGTAAGCATCTACATTAACTTGAAAGTTTTTAATCACACTCTTCTCATGTTCAAGCAATGAGCTAACCTTAGGAGCACATGATTCATTAAAAACATCAAGAGAACTAACAAAGGAAGAAATATGCACATCTATATCAAGAGAACCCAAGACCACTTCACAAGGAATCACATGGAAATAATTTAAGCTCAAGGGAAGGTAAGGTGTAGCAATATCACCTCAGTTTAGGCTAGGACAGTCCACTATTTTGAAGCTCTCGACCAAGGGTGTCTTAAGGTCATTTTCATATAAAACCCGTTGTTGATCATTCTTTGACAACTTATGAACTTGAAACTGCAAATAAGAATGATCAAATCTAGGCAAAATACTAGCCTTTGGGTTAGGGAGTGACAAGGTACATTTGTGGGCAAGTCCCATAGTTAAATTTGCTTTTCCCCTTCTAATTCCACAATCTGAGATCTCCCCTCCCCTTTCCTTTCTTTTTTTCTCACCCAACTTCTTGGTTTTCTCTTAGATTTCATTCACACTAGATGGTGGAAGAGGGAGAAGAGTGAACTTTTGGTCACCATGCACAAAGGTGTACCTATTAGATCTTCCATCTGTATAATGGGCCAATCAAATTGCCAAGGCCTTCTTAATAATATGTGGCATGCTTGCATAGGGATTACATTATATAAAACTTTATCATGATAATTCCTTATCTTGAATCTAATCACACATTGTCGTTTAACCTTCAATTCACCACACTTGTTTAACCATTGAAGCTTGTATGGATTCGAGTGAGTGATAGTGGCTAGTTTTAAGTGGTCAACCAAGGTGACACTAGTAATATTCACACAACTCCAACTATCTATGTTCATTGAACTCAAACTTCCTTTAATAAGGAACTTGGTACGAAAGAGGTTCTCTCTTTGATTATCCAATACCTTACTAAACAAAGTTCTCCTAACAACATAGCTACACACATCACATTCTCCTTCACAAGGCAATACATCTTCCTCACTTCCTTTTTCTTGAGTTTTGGGTTCTATGCACTCTCAATCTTGAGAGTTGTCATCATTCCCCTTAGTTTCCAACTCTACTTCTTCACCAAAATAATATAATTTCCCCTCCTTTAGGATCAAATTACGTCGGGTAGGACACACTTGCCTTATGCCCGCACCCTTGACACTTAAAATATTGTAGACTATTAGAAAGAGAAGTAGAAGTTGATTTACCTCCAAGCTTTGTAGAATGGTGTTGGGCAGCCTTGGTTATGCTTGAGGAGGATCCATGGATTCCGAAACCATGCCCTTTTCTTTGGACCAATCCAAGGAGGTGTGGGGGGCCTTTGACTTGTACCTTTCCTTGTTCGCTTTCTCAATTTACATAGCCGCTTGGAAGATTTCAACCACAGTTTCAAATTTGTGAAAAGTCAAATTGGAAGATATGTATTTATTCAACCCAACCTTAAAGGGAATGAAATCATGTTGAACTTGTTCCCTTCTATGGTAAAGCTTCAAAACAAGTTTTTGGAATTCATCATAATAAGCCATGACACTATTTCTTCTTTGCTTGATATTGTAAAGCTTGGCAATGAGCTCATATCTATAGTGCTCCGGTACATATCTTTCTCTCATAAGTCTCTTCAATATCTCCCAAGGAGGTGGTTACCCAGCAATCAACACATTATCAAATTTTTTGGTGTAATACCACCAAATATTTGCATATCCTTCAAAGTGAGCAATAACATAGCAACTTTTTTTTTCTTCGAAAAGGTCATTCACTTGAAAAATCTTTTCACAAGCGAATTCCCAAGCTAATTACATTTCCGGATCACTCTTACCTTTGAAAATTTGAATGCCAAACTTGATTAAATTAATGCCCACCTCTCGGTTTCCTTGTCTTCCATCTTGCCCTCGGTTTCTCCCATAATCCCCTCTTTGATCATGTCTTGCCCTATTTTTTTTTCAAACCAATAGTCATCATTAGGGAAATCATAACCTTTTTTCTCCCCTCTACCATAATCTTTAATTTGGAATGGGTAGTTTCGGTTTTGGGGTCTTTGTAGAGGGTTATGAGGCCTTCGGTTATTTGGAGCTTGGAGTTGTGGTATTGGATGTGGTGGAGGGTAAGGTCTTTGGTTTATGCGATTTGGTATTTGATAGTTAGCATTTTGTGGAGGTGTTTGTTTATGTAGGGTAATTGGTCTTTGGTTAAAGGGATTTGGCACTTTTAGATTCAGATTTGGTGGTGGAGCTTGAGTTCCAAGTCCTTCTTGTTGGACTTGGTTCATTTGGGGATGTAGTGGCCCTTGTAGGTTTCGGTTAGGAGAGGTTTGGGTATGGTTTAGTGGCTGGTTTTGTGGAACTCTTGGAGGCTATAGCATTTGGTGGAGAGTTTTGGGTGTCATGGTTATGAGGGAGTTGTTGGCGTGGACACTTAAATATGCACGGTAGGGGTTTGGAGTAGAAGGTCGTGAGTTTCCACTAAAAGTGGAAATTTCACCCTTCATAGTCACCATTTCACTCCGCATTGCATCCAAGTTACTCTTCAAGACATCATTATCATCATCTATTTTTCGGCCCAAGGCCTCAAGCCGAGCCATCAAGGCTCCAATAGCATCATTGCCCAAAAGTTGGGAAGTACTACCTTCGGGTTCCATGGCAAATGTAACTAAAAAGAGAAAAAAACAGCAAGCAAAACAGCCTACAAAACGAGCAAACAAGTTAGTTCAAAAGCTTCACTTCACTCACACTCAACCTCACCTCACACTTGGCCTCACAAGTGTTGGAGAATTGACAATACTTGGCAATTTACTTGAGAAGTGAGAAGCTTTGGTCCGAAATCGATCTTTGTTTGAAACTACTCAAATAAAGTGATGCACGAACTTGAACTAATAAATTACTACAACTTCAAAATGAGAAAGCGAACGAAAAACCAAAGACACGAAATAAACGAACTCTAGACTAATTACCAAACCTAGTAGGTACTTACTAGTTTGCTAATTAGTGATAGAATTAGCTTAAAAGAAACTGCAATTAAAAATTAGTAACTAGGAAAATTTAATTTTAGAGATGAATTTGGTTGATCACAAGTGATGACGTGGCACTACGTGGTTGGTTGACACTTTTTGAATTTCAATTTTCCCAAAACCTTGTTTTGGTGAAATAACACTTTGGGGAAGAAGAGTTTTTGGATTTGGAGGGGGTAAAAAGGAAATTTAGAATCCATTCATGTCTCAAATAAAAATGAAATGAAATAGTTCCCCCCCCCCCCTTGTACTTGAAAGTGTACTTTGTTGTCCCCTTGTCCCTTCCTTATTTTGGAAGAATGGAATATTCTTTGAATACGCTTTGGACTAATAACTTTTTCACTCTCTATCTTCCCTCTTTTGGATAAAAAACACTTTTGAATATTATTCTTCACTAAGATATGAAGGCCATGGATGAACAAGATGAATATCAAGTGTTGACCAAGTTTGACCAACAAGCAAATGAACTCCAAATCTGATTTTTTTTTTAAGATATAGGTTCCTTCGGCCAAAACAAACTCAACCCACTAAATAACAGCCACAAAATTCATTCAAATATTAAGGCCAATTTCGGATCTTAGCTCAAAAGCTTCAAAAATACCATAGCCATGGTGGATTTTCGCTCAAACTCAATCAAACTTAACTCTAAAAGTAGATCTAGACTCACAAGGCACTAGAGAGCAAGGATCTTGTGCAAGAAACTTCAAATACAAAGTATAAATGTGTAGATCTAGTATTCTAAGTTTGGATCTACAACCACACAAGACACCATTTTTTTTTTTATATATTTTCAAATTTTGAACTCTTTTTTTATTAAGATTTTCTTTATAAGAACACTAAAACCAAGATTTAGGGATGTTGGAACAACTATAAACAAGGCTTTGATACCAAATGATAGCCTAAAGACTATCAAACAAATGATATGGATATTAAGCTGCAAAAATCAGTAAGCACACAAAGACAAAACAACACTTACAAAGAAGATGAAGGAGAAGAATTGCATAAATGTAAAGATAGTAGAGTGACCCTTACTTCCACTAGATGATTAACAAAAGGAGATGTATCAAATGTCCAATCACATCTCACAAATAAAAGTTCAAACCACTCTGTTAGGTGACCCAAAGGACTCACACTTCCTCAAGCTCACCTTTCTTGCCAAATTATCCAAGACAAGTAAAAAACCAATTTCAAATGTTCGAGGACCTAGTTTTGGATTCTAGGGTTCTAAACTAGAAGACTAAGCTACAATATATGAGTAATATTCAATGTCAGCAAAAGTCTACTGAAAAGAGTGAAGAAATTGTCTATTTGTACTATTATATGCCAAATGACAAAACTACCCTTAATAATCTAAAGAAAAGGGCGCCTCTTGAGTGTTGGATTATAAGTGAAAAGTCCTTATTGCCCTTCAAGTGAGGAACCTCTTGAGTGTATTGAGTCCCTTCTCCTCCTTCAACTTGACAAGACTTTAAAAGGCTCAAAACACTTGCCAATTCTGAAGCTTGAGCCTTTGACCATGCCTTGTATTCTTTTGTGCTCTTCATGCTTGTATCATTAGTGCACCTTCTAGCATATATTTAGTCCCACTCTTGAACATTTAGGGTAAAATCCTACTCTAGTAATAGAACATATTGCATATACCTTAGGCAGAATGGTCTAAGATAGCATTTCTACTATTAGGGAACCACTCTTCGTGTCAACGGATTATTCATGAAACCAATGATACTATATGAGTGAAATTACTAATTGATCCAAATGTTAAGACCATAATAAGTTCAGGACATTGAGCTTACCCTACCCTTTTTATTTGCACAGATGGAAATCAACCAAAACCTTGCCAACATTTGCATACTAACTGATGTACCATGGGTCCTGAGACACTGGTGAAGAAACATCCGAGTAGCTCACAGGGAGGAAGTACTGGAACATTTGGGGTCCTTGATAGATCTAATGTAGATAAAGACTAATGAGCTACTTATTCGATTGCTAGTTGAGTTTTGGGACCCGACTACAGTCACTTTCAGGTTCATGAACTTTGAGATCACGCCTACGTTGGAGAAGATCAGCCAAATGGCTAACTTTCCATTGACCGGGGGGGATACCTTTAGCCCTACGCACCACTTTAGGCAGAGGTTTCCTCCACTTGATTGGACTGAGAGTCGGCATAGGCTTGAGGATGGTAGAGATAGGATGGGTGAGCCTGGATTATCTCTTTGAGAGGTTCAGTAGAAGGGAAAGCTATGACCATTTTTAGGAAGAGTTCTTCTTTACCAGGATCAACTGAGGGAGACATAGAGCTTTTATTATTATTATGGTGGATTTCCTCGATATTATGGTATTCCCAATGAGAAAGAACTGGATCAGCATTCAACTACTCCCTATAGTCTTATTCATGTGCAGGGGACCAATCAGAACAACGATCATGTTGATGAATCTTGCAGAAGTCTTTTGATCTTTGTCTCATTCTCCAGGGGACATGATTTTTTCAGAGGTTGCAACCTAATGCTCCAAGTATGGGCATTAGAAAACTTTTATCGCAGCAATGGCATCATTGAGATAGGTTTCAACAAAATTTGTAGCCACAGATTTAGGATGGATATGTGGGACATACCGAGTAATAAGGAGTAGTGGCGCGTCTTCCTAACCTATATCATCGGTAACCTTATCTAGTGAAGGCTACCATGGTTTAGAGGTCGATTATTTCTAAGAACATATTACTCTTATTTTCTCGAATTGATTGGGTTAGAGGGAATCCATCTATATGCACTGTTGAGAGTTCTAAAAAAGTTTGGCATGATTCAGAATGTGCCTCTATGGTCGAACATGCCGTTAGCAGAGGGAGATTATAAAGGAAAATACCCCTGGAGAGGCTCAACAATTTAATTAATGGGTGGATACCGATCATCAGTTTAGGCATAAGCGGTAATACATATTGCACCCCTGAGTACTACACATGATAAATGTTGGGAGAAATTCTAGCCCCACCAAGCTAGGAGTCACTCCAGGGGCTTGTAGACATTTATAGAGAAGACCAGATTCAAGATAAGCTGCTGAACTTTAGGCCTCTGACCACTGCCCTGTATGAGCAGCTGCTACACTTTAGGCCTCTAACCACTGCCCTGTATGAGCAGGTGATTTTGGGATCAATAGATACCTCATCCATGCAGTAGATGACGGACCCAAGGAGCAAATGGAAGAAGACCCCGAAGAAGACCCGTAAGAAGATTTGGAGAAAGATCTGATAGAAGAGCAGGAGGGAGAGTTGATAGAGGAGATAGAGAAAAACCCTAAAGAAGATGAATACGGACATGTAGAGTTCGGTGCTGGGGAAAATGAGGACCACCAGGGGCAACAATCGGATGGGTCCCAAAAGTATCACCAAGGGCCCTACTATGAACTCGATGATAATGATGATGATCCACTCACATGGCCTTTGAATTCATCTTCTATCTCTGATTCTCAAGGGGTCTTGTACGACCTATTTGCACTTTTGTCTTCCATTTATATTTACCCTAAAAGTTTTTGCATGACCTTTGCTGATATTGCTATATACGTACCATGATTTAATCTTTAGCTCAAAACTTTTTCTCTTTGTAACTCTTGGCTTCACACTTTTCCCTTATTCTTAATCAAAGCACCTTTGTCCTGAATTTAATTAAATGATTTAAAATTTAGATCAATTAATCATACTTGCATCGTAGGCCCAACTCTGGCAAAAAGAGGCTCTATATTAAGATGTGTTTTGGATGTCGCCGACTGGGTGTATGTTTGTTTAATTGTTTAATTTTCATTATCTCCCAAACTAACATAGTTTCTCTTTTCTTTTTTTTTACTTTATTTTTTTTATTAATCCCCTAAAAGAGAGTTGATTTGTGTCGACTGACAAACTAAAGGAATCCCAATATAACCTTCGATCTAAGGACAAAATGACTTATAAAAATAAGGCCGCAATGATACCAGTAGATGACACCGAAAGTTTTCAAAGGCTATCAGACACTTAGAATGATGAGCAAATGGCCAACATGGTGCAAAAAAATAAAGTATTAAAGGAAGAACTATGTCAGATGCAGGATCTAACCAAGTTTACAATAGCTAGCTTTCCCTCTCAGTTGTAGTCTCTAAGTATTGAATTACCTCCATGCGTCCCCGCCAACCAAGCAAATATACCGCATGCTCAAGCCCCACCAGCTCTTCAACCCACTGTCAAAACTGCACTTGCTTATTCATTTTCTACCTAAAACTTTACTGTTCCAGTCCATCCAGAAATGCATCATGTACTCGAGGCACATGTCACTTGACAGATACCTGTGCCACCTGTATATGCTACCGAAGCTCCTACTTTCGCAATATCTATGACTCTTAAGGTTCTATATGAGGTTGATTGGTATGCAAAATTGGGAAAATATGTCCAATCAAGTGAAGAATGTTTGATAGTAGCCCAACTCGAAAGTCTAAAGAGAGCATTTAGAAACATGCAAACCACCAGGGGGACTGAAAGTATATACTATGATGACTTATGTATTGATCCATACATCGATATGCTAGTGGGGTACAAACCACCAAAGTTTGATGTGTTTGATAGAAAGGGTGACCCACATGCACATCTTAGGGCTTAATGCAATAAGTTGGTCAGTGTGGGAAGAAATAAGAAATTGAGGATGAAGTTGTTCAGTAGGAGCTTGTCAGGAGAAGCTTTAACTAGGTACACCCGACAAGACCCCCGTAAGTGGCGTGACTAGCATGAAATGTATAAGGACTTCATGAGTCACTTTAGGTTTAACACTAAGATTTCCCCAGACAGGTTCTCATTGGCTCACATACAAAAGAAGCCATCAGAATCATTTTAAGAGTACACATAGAGTTGGAGGACTGAGGCTGATATGATCCAGCCTCCACTAAATGAAAGTGAGCTCTCGAAGTATTTTATCCAAGCTCAAGAAAGTGTTTATTTTGACAAGATGATGTCAGTAATCGGCCAAAAGTTTGCAAGAAATTGTTAAGATGGTAGATTTCATAGAAAAAGGCATTAAGTCAGGGAAGATCTAATCTATGGTTGTGCTATAAGCCGCAAGTAAGGCCATACAGTCAGGTTCCATTAATGGAAATAAGAAAAAGAGGAAAGATGTCTCAGCCGCTACACCATACTACTAACCCTGAAATTCTTCATACCGTTACCCTAATAACCCCCAAATCGTTGCACATGTCCCAGTATAAAATACTCAACCGTATTATAATCCACCTAGAGCTCCAGCATACCAAAATATACCCAGACCATATGCCCCTATCCAAGCTCTCACTTACCAAAATAAACCAGATTATGCATCAAGACCACGGCCAAAAATTGAAGCCAAAAATACCTGGACCTACACACCAATTATAAAACGTTTGGCCCAGTTGTTTGGGAGATTAAGGGTAGCAGGTTTGTTACATCCAATTAAAGGAAAGGCCCCTGATCCAACCTCTCAAAACTTCAACGGTAATAAGTGATGCGTCTATCACTCAAGATTCTAGGGGCGTGACACAGAAGATTGATAAACCATGAAGAATCAGATTAAGTCCCTGATAAGGGGAGGTATAATCAAATGCACCATGACAACTCTAAATATGAACAACAACCCTTTGCTAAATCATAGAAATTGTGAAGTTAATATGTTAACTATTGAGGATGAGTATTATTTAGAAGGAACTATTATGCCTATGTGGAACACAGAAGAAATCGCCACTACATCACCATCACAGCCCTTTATTAGGTATAGTTAAGGAAGCCAATAATTATTCAGACGTACCTGCCAAGAGTTATAGTGACCATATTAGCCACTGGAAGGCCCGACTATGACACTAAAGCGGTCCCGTGGGACTATCGAGCTGAAGCCAAGGGCAAAATGATAGACGCTACTGCAGCTTAAAGGATGAGCAGGTCAGAAAGCTGTTATGCACCAGAAGAACCAAATAAGGAGTTTTCAAGAAAGATTAGAACCCGAAGAGGAATACAACCCAATGACTATTTGGTTATAGATCATCTCAAGAAGACACCAGCCCACATATTCGTTATGTCCTTGCTTAAGAGTTCTAAAGCCTGTAGAAATGCTTTAATGGAAGTGTTATGTGGGGTTAGCATACCAAAGGAGACCATTAGCGAGACTATGGCTACAACTATTGGGTGAATGGTAGAGGCAAATAAGCTCTCTTTCCATGATGATGAGTTACTGTCAGAAGGAGCTGCACAAAACAAAGAACTCTATACTGCAGTCAGATATCATAACAAGATTGTGAATAGGGTTTTGATCGATTATGGTTCTGGTTCTAATATTTTTTCAATCTCCACTCTAAGGGATTTGGGTGTAAACATAGAAGGTATAGGGGAGAGTTGGGTAAAGGTCAGAGCCTTTATGGGTCACAAAGGAGGGTCATAGAAGAAATTTACTTGACACTGTAGATAGGATTAGTAGAATTTCCTATCCTATTTCAAGTCATGGATGTGTCGTCTAGTTATAACCTACTGCTGGGAAGGCCATGGGTCCACATGGCAAGATTCATTCCTTCAACTCTTTATCAGTGCATGAAGTTTTAGTAGGGTCGCACAGAAGTTACTATTCATGGAGAGCTCAGCCATCCCATATACTCTGTGAATTAAGTCCCAATCACCAAAGAGTTAGATGGAGCCACTTTCTCTACCCTAGATATTATGAAAGCTACAAGGACCAAAGAGAAGACAAAATTAGTTGAAAGGAAAATTTCAAGTGCTAAAAAGATGGTTGCGTCGGAGATGTTGAAATATGGATATCAGCCTAAGAAAAGGCTAGGACCAAGAGCCAATCATATAGTTGAGCCAATCCAGCTGAAGCATCAGAGAGGTACTACAGGTCTTGGATATGAGCCCATTTTTTGGGGAGC
This sequence comes from Capsicum annuum, assembly GCF_002878395.1. Classification (NCBI taxonomy): domain Eukaryota; kingdom Viridiplantae; phylum Streptophyta; class Magnoliopsida; order Solanales; family Solanaceae; genus Capsicum; species Capsicum annuum. Next base: position 104,151,739 of record NC_061118.1, on the reverse strand, counting down.
TGTAGTGAAGGATTTGGAGTAATGGTATTTGTGCTAGCCCAAGTCCCAATTCCAGGGCAAAGAATTGATGAAGATCTCGAAATAGGAAATCTATTTGTGACCGTGATAGAAAGAGAACCAGAGATAGATTTCAAGAAACTTACCATCCGTTATGCTGAACCCGGGAAAGTCTTGCAGAATTTGACCATCAGCCCATCTCTATTCTGACAGGAGTCTTGGTAGTGTGGGATTGTAGTCGCTTTTTTAAATTATTTTGTTTGCATGATCGATTGAGTCTTGAATCATGCTAAAGACCTCTTTGTTACTCGCCTCTTGCCAAAGCCCAGTTATTTTATTAATAAAAATCCTTATTTTCAAAACTTATTTTTTTATTTTCAATATCTATTTACTTTACTTACTTTTATACTTTTCAGCGCAAATATTACTAAAGTCCTTATTCAAAGATTTTGACATATAAAAAATTCATTGAGCAAAATGCTAGCGATGAGATAGATTAGGAGGAGTTCGATAAAAGGATGATTCCTAAAAACCTATCATAGGAGATCGAGCAACACAAGAGTCAGAAGAAGCCTAATATGGATGAAACTAAAGTCGTCAATTTGGGGGGGTGAAGAAATAGAAAAGGAAACATAAGTCAGCATATACTTAGAGGGTGAAAAGAAGAAGAAATTGATTAGTTTTATCAACCAATACATCGATGTGTTTTCTTGGTTTTATGATAGCATGACTAGTTTAAGCACTGATATCATCTCACATCGACTGCCGACTAACCCCGCATGCCCTCTAGTGAAGCAAAAGACAAGGAAGTTCAAACCCAATTTGAGTTTGAGAATCAAGAAAGAGGTGACCAAGAATATAGAAGCCAACATCGTTAGGCCCACAACTTATCCTACCTGGCTAGCAGATATTGTACTAGTACCCAAGAAGGATGGGAAGAGAAGAATATGCATAGATTATCAGGATATCAACAAGGCTAGTCCAAAGGATGATTTTCCTCTACTGAACATTTACATTCTCAATGATAATTGTGCGAAACATAAGTTACAATCAATTGTTAATTGTTTTGCGGGATATTATCAAATCTTGATGGACGAGAATGATGTAGAAAAGATAGCCTTCATCACTTCATGGGGAGTGTACTGCTATAGGGTAATGTGTTTGGACTCAAGAATGCCGGCGCGACTTCTATTAGGGCCATGACCATACTTTTCCATGATATGATTAACAAAGAAATTGAGGTGTATGTGGATGATACCGTCATCAAATATAAGAAGAGTTCGAACCATTTGGATGATTTAGAAAAGTTCTTTAAAAGGTTGCAAAAGTACGACCTAAAGTTGAATCTGACCAAGTACGCCTTTGGAGTTTCTGTAGGAAAGTTACTGGGATTCAACATCAGTAGGAGTGGTATAGAGTTGGATCCATCCAAAATAACCTAAGACCATAAAGGATGTAATGAGTTTCTTTGGAAGATCAATTACATCAGTCGGTTCATAACCTAGTCCACAATAATTTGTGAATCAATATTCAGGTTGTCGAAGAAGGATGCTGCCATTGGATGGACTGAAGAATGCCAGAAGGCTTTTGACAAAATCAAAGAGTATTTGTCAAACCCAATAGTATTGGTTCCACTAGAACAAGGGAAGTCATTGTTGTTATATCTATCTATTATGGATAATGCATTTGGATGTATGTTAGGGTAGCATGATGATACAGAGAGGAAAGAAAAAGTAATTACTACTTGAGTAAGAAGTTCACACCATATGAAGCAAGGTATATATTATTGGAGCGGACCTGTTGCGCATTGACTTGGATTGCACAAAAGTTGAGGCACTATCTGTTCGCGTATACCACGTACTTGATTTCAAGAATGGATCCACTCAAGTACATCTTTCAGAAACCAATGCCTACTTGGAAATTGGTGAAATGACATATTTTGTTAAGTGAGTTTGATATTGTGTGCGTGACTCAAAAAACATCAAAGGACAAGATTTGGCGGATCACCTTGTAGAAAATCCAGGGGATCAAGATTACATGCCGCTAAATACCTATTTTCCTGATGGAGAGGTGTTATTTGTAGGAGAACACATCTCAAAATCGTATGATGGATGGAGAATCCTCTACGATAGAGCAACGAACATTAAAGGAGTCAGAATTGGAGTAGTTCTAGTTTCACAAATAGGTCAACATTACACGATATCGGCATAGATTAGGTTTTTTTGCATGAATAACATGGCGGAATATAAAGCTTGTATTCTCGAACTTAGGATAGCAGTAGACATGGACATTAAAGAACTTTTGGTGATAGGAGTTTCACATTTGTTGATCCATCATGAGCAAGGGGAATGGACGACCAAGAATGTCAAAATCCTTCCTTATGTGCAATGTGTTATGGAGTTGAGTAAAAGATTCACGACGATTGAGTTCAAACACATCCCTCAAATTCAAAATGAGTTTGTCTATGCCTTGGCAATACTATCTTTAATGATTCAGCATCCAGATAAGAATTACATCGATCCTATCAAAGTAGAGATACACGATCAACAAGCATATTGCTTCCATTTAGATGAAGAGCCAGATGGAAAACCATAGTACTACAATATCAAGAGGTTACTCGAAGCAGGAGTATAACTAGAAAGAGCTACCGGAAAGCAAAAACAGAGGACTTTAAGAGGGATGGCCCATCACTTTTTTCTCAACAAAGAAATCCTATACAGGAGGACTCCAGACGTGGGATTGCTATGATGCGTCGACACTTCAAAAGCCACAAGATTATTTAATGAAATATACATAGGAACTTGTGGACCCATATGAATGATTTTATGCTTACAAAGAAGATTTTGAGAGATGGATACTTTTGGATAACCATAGAGAGGGATAGAATCCGATACATGCAAAAATTTCACCAATGTCAAGTTCATGGGGACCTTATACGTGTTCTGCCAAATGAACTCAATGTGATGGGTTCTCCTTGGCCGTTTACTACTTGGGGCATAGATGTTAGTGGGCCTATAGAGCCTCCTGCATCTAATGGACACCGTTTTATCTTGGTCGCTATCAATTACTTCTTGAAGTGGGTTAAGGCCTCAATATATAAGGCAGTAACCAAGAAGGTTGTAGCAGATTTTGTTCCCAACAACTTAGTATGTTGGTTCGGAATTCCAGGATTAATCATAATAGTTAATGGAGCTAATCTTAATAGCGACCTAATGAGAGAGATTTGTGAAAGGTTTAAAATCTCTTATCGAAATTCCATGGCATATCGACCATAAATAAATAGAGGGGTTGAAGCCACAAACATAAATATCAAGAGAATCTCGAGTAACATAGTGGGAGGTAATACAGAATGGCATGAAAAGTTGCCGTATGCTTTGCTCGAATATCGCACCACAATCAGAACTTTTACAGGGGAAACTCCCTACATATGCGTTTATGGGTCTGAAGCAGTAATACCTGCAGAAGGTGAGATACCTTAATTAAGAATCATCCAAGAAGTTGGTCTAGACGACGTTGAATGGATACGTAGCAAGATCGAGCAGTTAATGCTCATTGTTGAGAAAAGATTGGATGCGGTCTGTCATGTCCAACTCTATCAAAATAGAATGATCAAGGCGTTTAATAAGAAAGTCAAGCCTTATCGATTCACACTAGGACAATTAGTATTGAAGAAGATATTCCCCCACCAAGATGAAGCCCAAGGGATATTTGCACCAAATTGGCAAGGTCCTTACATAGTTCACCGAGTACTATCAGGAGGGGAAGTGATCCTTGCATTAATGGACGGCACAGGAAACTCGAAGCCGATCAATTCAGACGCCATCAAGAAGTACTACATTTGACGACATTAGGACTAGTTGTTGTTTCTTTGTACTTTTGTATTTTTTTTTATGTAATAGAACTACGTATTAGCCTGACTTCCCATGGAGGGATACATGGGTAGACCACATAGGGTTCGGTTTCCCTTAGAAAAACCCCAAAACATCATCCTTTCATGTACTCAGAACTATGCTAGATCTAATTTTTCACGGCGGGATACGTAGGCAATCCACATCGGATTTGGTCTCTGGACTTTTTACCTTTTCATTGTACTGAACTATGGCCTGAACTGATCTCACTTAGATACGTAGGAAACCTGAGTCAGACCCGGTCATAGTATTACTTTACTTTATCTTTTGTATTGAACTACGTTATGACCTGATTCATATTCTTAGGATACCTAGCCAGCCTAAGTCAGGTTCGGTCACTGCACTACATATTTTTACTTTTCCTATGATAATTGAACTACGTCATGACCTAATTCCACTTGGATACATAGGCAGTCTGAGTCATACTCGGTCGCTATATTTTATTTTTCTTTCTCTACCCTTAAACTACATACAAACTTGATTTGTTTTGAGGATACGTAGGAAACCTAAAACGTTCGGTCTTACCTTTAGGAAAATTCCCTGTCGCTCATAGTATAGCCCTAGAATATAAGCGATCTCTCCGCCAGAATTGCCATAGTGTCGACAACTTGAAGGATAAAGCTACGACAATCACAATCGACAAGCTGAGGCTTAACGGATTTTGGAACATGTCATAATCTAAAAATGATGGAGGATTACTATATATACTTAATCTATATACGTAATATATTTGCAAAAAAGTATATACATATATGTATTTTTCACTATACTATCCAACTTTTCCACCTACTGAGACTCCAAATTTAGGAGTGATTGAGCAACCGAGGGAGTGTTGGAGGATTCCGCAAACAAAGTCAGGATCCCCAAGTCTACACAAATCAACACCCCCTCCTAATAAGTATTTTTATTTGAGCGTAGGCAAATAGGAATCGGAAGACGACATCAAGTCAAGTTATGGAATAGGATCGGATACATCATACAGATTACTACCATGACATGAGCCAAATATTATTTCCTTACTTTATTCTATTTATATAAATTTATATTAATCCTTACAAGCTCTAAGATTTTTATTCTTATTCTTTCGTAGGTACATTTTGAAGATCTGGGTCAGAAACAACGAAAGGGGCCCCTCATAGGAAAATTAGGCAATTCACTTCTCCCAATAAACTCTACAAATTAGAGCCAACCACAAGACTACGTTGAATAACTTCACCAATAAAAGAATCATCATCTAACTGCACCAAATAACTCCACCAAATAAAGAACGCCGTCTGACTTTAACAAAGTCAAGCTTCCACATTTCAAGGACTGTACATAAGCAAACAAAATTGAGTTCCACATTTTGAAGACTATACATAAGCAAATAATGTGATCCTCTGCCATATCGGAGGATGTGAATGAGCAATATGCCTTTTTTCCATATCGGGAGTTGTGCACTAGTAAGGGGGACGCCCTACCACAAATAAAAAAATTTACATAAGCAAAGAAACAGTCTACCATATTAGAGAATCGTATTTTAGCAAATAGAGCACAACCTGTCAATCAGAGGCCCACACCATAGCAAACGTGCAAGAAAGCCACTATCACAACAACATCAAGTTCCAACAATAATACCATCATCTAGTTCAGACTGAAGGTCGCCTTACCAATGCAAGGCAGTTTACCTTTCACCAAATGCCCCGCCGTCAGAGACTATTTACATTTCAGTCACTGCTCAGCCGACAGAGGCTATTTATATTTCAGTAGATGGAGGTTATTTACATTTCATCCGATGTAGGCTATTTACATTTCAATTACTGCTCAGCAAACGAAGGCTTTTACTTTCAAGCAGCTACTCAGCCGACGAAGGCTATTTACATTTCAGTTATTGCCCCTCCAGTTGGAGGCCTTCACAAATAGAGGCAATACTAGTTTGAATATCTAAAATCTACTCTTTACATTACAATTTCAATTTACAATTTTCGAACAATAGGTACTTTTCACTCTTTTACCTATTTTATAGAAACATGTAATACAATATGGAACTACCCTCTTAACAATGAACTAGGGAAAGCTAGCAGAATGTCAAGCATCCCTAGCCCTATCAAGGATTTCAACGAAGAAACTCAACCCAAATCAACTCCAAGTTGTCATTTTTATAATTTTTAGTGTCATCCCCAGTGCCATCTTAATCGGACACTGGCAATTTTTGAAAATCCACAATCTCCTTCTCTCTCAAAATCCTTAAAAGATATTTTATCCAACGCCTCCTCTTTCCTAGCTATCCCAAACAACTAATTTCGGGTCTTGCACCCGTATTTTTTTTCATTCGTGCTAAAATCTTTATTATCCTCCTCAAAGGAAACCAGTGTCACCATAATTCTACACTGGGACAAATTCTGGTGTTTATCAAAAGTTTTCTATGATTCGAACTACAAATGACTTGATTTCTCTAAAAAAACCGAGATATGTATGCAGCTAGGAAAATGGAGTCCAGCGATAACCTTCCAAACATTTTGCTTTGCCCGAGAAAAAAAGTGATTACGTCAACGTGATTGCCCAAAGATTTTTCACCTCAATCTTAGGTCACTCAGGGGCAACTGTTGACATCCAATTTTGGCTCACACTTTTTTCATTAATTATTTTTCGGTGCTCTTTGACCCTAAATAATTTTCAAAAAATTAAATAGAAATAAGGTTCATATTTTTTATTTCTATTTATACAAACTTTTAATAAAAATGGAATTTATTTTTCTATAATAATATAAAATATTTTAATTAAATATAATTAAATATTTTTTTTAAATAAAATAAAGTAAAATATCTTTTGGTAATCGCATTCGCATTTCTTGATAATTTTATTTTTTGGGTGATATGGTGACCATGTGTGTGTGTGTGTGTATATATCTATATATATATATATATATATATTCTGTCATATAAAATATATTTTATATTTTTTTCGTTATATTCTTATTTTTACACGCATATATATATTCGTATAGTTTGTTAATTTTAAAAGATATTAAATTGGATGCTTATACAAATTATGTCTGTAATTTATGTACGTTAAACTAAAATAATTTTAGGATAACAAGAAGCATTGATAAAAATTAATTTCAGTAGAAAAAGAGTATTCGGGCCAACGTTAATTCAATCTCAATCTTTAGTTTACTCTGATCCCTCTTTATTTGTAAATTTCAAACAAAAGGCCCAAAAGTTGGCCCAAAACCTAGTTCAATATCCATGTCTACTTCATCAGTCCACCACACGCGGTATTTGCCAATCAGACACTGTCACATCATCAAAAGCACCAAAATACTTAACCATTGCAACTTAGTCCGATCCATCGACTATTTCTCTAATCAAGAATGCCAAAAGTTTCAGTCATCATTATACATTCGTATATATGTGTGCGTAATGTATTTTATTTATCTAATTATTTACTTATTTATTTACGTACTTATATTCTCTATTCTTTTAAAATTAGATCTGAACAAAGATCGAACATATCAAAAGATAACTAATTTTAAATCAATTCTTTTTGTATATTTATTTACATATACATATATATAAATATTTTTTTATTATTTAATTTTAAAGGTGTTATTTTTAAGAACGTCAAAATAGGTCAATTTTTAAAACGTTGATACATTAAATGCTTTTTTACTTGTCTCTTTCCTTCTGAAAAAAGCAAACTCACGTGCATCTCATATCCCAAAAAATTAGCGTGCAGTCTCAATTTCATCTTTTCCAAAACTTGCAACAATGGTCGCTCCTCCTTCTCCTTGTTTGTCTTCGTTTCTCATCTCTTTCCCCCAAACTGGAATTACTGACAGCCATAGCCACAGGCAGGCTAGTACCTCACCTACATAAGAATCCCACCAAAATAGCCCTCTAGCCCACGTATCCTTCAAGAATAGAAAAATAGTCCCCTAAAGCATTTAACAATGGAAAAAAAAGTCAAAATCACAATTAATGGCCGGGAAAAGCAAGAGATTTGTTTAAGAATTTTGAATTAATTTTAAACCACAGTTTTTTCTTCAACATTTTATTTAAATCGAGTTTCAAATCAGAACTTTCAAGTCCAGATTTGCCTATAAATATGGGTCTCTCGTTACTATGGAGAGGACAAGGAAAATTTGGATAAAACAATAGTGAAAATGGGTCTTAAAAGTTGTTTTTTCTAAATCAAAAGGGGAAATTTGAAAAAAAAAAAGGTTTTTGAGATAAAGGGGTTTGAAATTGGAGCGGAATTTGGAAGAAAAAAAGTGAGGAAAATTAAAAAAAAAAAAAAAGAGCAACTTATACTTTGAAAAGTTCAAGAAAAATCAGGTCTTGAAATAGTTGGCTTCTTTGTAGTTTTTGTGTTAAAATTGGTGTCTCAGGTTGAGTTTAAGGTCGCCATAAAATTCAACGTCGGTCCTCATTTGCTGCCCCAACAATGGTGCGAACTTCCCCTTTTCATCCCATTTTCTCTTCATCTTGTTTTTCAATTATTTTTTGGATATGCTTTTGTCATTTAAGTTTGTTGCCGTACACGGCTCTGCAAGCGAGAGTATTTTGCCTATGTTTGATACTATACCAGCGAGGGCACTTAATTGGAGTGATGAAATACATGACAGTAACTTGATCTGAATATTTTATTTTGGCATTCTGTGGCTATTTTGGTATTATGGGTGAGAGTTTGACTATTTTTGATGTGTTTTTTTTTTAAAAAAAAAACTGTAAGTTGATGATTCGGGTATTATTTTGCTTTAAGTTGTGGTATTATTATTGTTTATTCCTCACCGTAGACATCTAAAATTTGTGGACTCTTGAATAAGAATTCAAATTCTGTTAGAGTTCTAGAAGGCTACTTTATCCTAAATCTCGCCAATTTAAAGGTAACATGTTCCTTGAAACAGGCATTTTGAATATCCTAGGGTATTTGTAAAAAGATCAGGATCTCCAATATCCCATGGAATATATTCAAAAAGAGATCATACTATGTTCGAGAATAAGCTACCAACGGCCCTCGAATTATGGAGAAAATCAAGATAGAAGAATCAAGGGATGAATAGATTTGTAACCACAATCGTTTATCAATAAAAAATTCTTGTTTCTTCATATTTTTATTTGTGGTTCAAATTTATTTTCCATGAATTTAAATTATGTTGCAAAAACTTGAAAAATTAGATCTATAACAAGATTTTGTTTTAAATTTTGTTGTCGTTGTTTTATCACCTCTGTAGATAAAATATATATACATATATTTTTAATTATGATGAAACAAATTCGTATGTAATTTCTAGTAAAGCTTATGTTGTTGATTGATTTGGAAAGATTGGGTTTGTATATGAATTTGGATCCTGTTTTAAGTTATCATTGGTGATTCTAAAATGGGTTTGTAGTTAAATTTTAGTCAAGTCTAGGAGTTGTTTACTGATTCTGAAAAATAGGGCTCGTATGTGAATTTTGATTAAATGCACGCAAATTTGTGATGTTGCCAAATGAGTTTTTCCTTTCGCCATAGGTGGTCTATTTTTGTATTTAAATATATTCTAGTGATTAATCCTCGCAAAAGGTATTTTATTAATTTACTGTGGAAGTTGTAGCTTGTTTCAATATATTAATGGTGTGTATTTATTGGCTTGTTTTAATATATTAATAGTGTGAATCCTCTTAGTGGAATTGCCTTCTGTAATCCTAAGGGATTATGCGATGACTTTTTATTTTGCTAAGTTAAAAATTATGGTACCTTTTAAAGGGTTGTAGAATGTTCAGAAAATGAGTTTAGGCGAAATATCAAAAATTGCGATTATGAAATACTCCTGTAAATGATTCTTTAGTTAAGTCCTATTGTTATGATAGTGGTTACAAGTTTGACCATTCCAATTGGTACGGAATGTGATTTATGACTTAGTTTGAAAGTTTATACGGCTCGGTAGTATTTCGGAACAATATGCGACTTTGCATATAGTGGTTATCTATGTCGCATTCTATATGCTTTCTTTATAAATGGGCATTAGTACATAGTGTATGGATAGCATAATCTCTAATCATTCTATTATGTTCGTTTCATTTGGGCCCATGTTTGAGATTTCTAAGCGATAGTTTAAATGGTCGACAAGATTATTATTTTTTAGGACAAACTTTGCATTCTTATTTCACCTAAAGCATTTAAATATTCTGTATATAATTTGAGGTTGAATAATGGTAAAAGGTTTGGGTTCACAACATAACAACCAACATTGATATCGGATTAAAAAGGTTCTTGCATTTTTTTTACATCAGCACATCTAGTTTTGTTCTTAAAAAGGTACCATGAGATGTGTATGCCTTTGTCATCTTTTAAGTACAAGTTGATTGAAATTGGAGTAGAAAGCAACAATTTCATTTCAATTTGGTCCGTAGCATTACATTTGGATTGTGTTTTAATGCCAATTAAGTTGGAGAGTTGTTTTCTAGTTTTCACTAACGATTCTATTTTCTCTGTTGAAACTATGCATGATGTTTGATGTATTTTGCTAATAGTCATCACTAATTCATGTGTATCTTCTAATTATTTGATAAGTTATTAATCCTTGTTATCTCTTTTGTTTACATGTAACTCAGGAGTTGGAGTTTGAATCGAAACTTCATTTTTTGACCCAAGCATCGGGTCGATCGCTACTAGGATTACAAGAGCCTCAAAGTCCTGCAAATTAGGAGCCTAAGCTCCTAAACCGAATTTATTATCCTCTATTACCTTTAGATTTAATTTATATTTTATGTTAAATTTTATTTTAATTACTAAATTTTGTTTGTTAAGTTTATTTACGATATCTTTATTTAATTATCGAATTCGTGTTGCTTTATTATTCATTGGTCCTCTTAGAAGTAGCTTTAGCATATGGGTTTTCGCAAATCACATGATTATTGCTAAAAATATATATCTTAGCATTCTTGGTTAACTCTTTTGAAAACTCATCGTCAATACGTTTAAATAAAATTGACATAGATAAGAATTTCAAAATTAATCCAATAGGAAAATCCCTTACCAAATATACGATTTTTTTAAAAAGAGGAGGTCCTCCTACCCATTTTAACTTATTTTTTCTAATACATAATTCTGATGTTTTGCGCTATATTTTATTCTTTTTTACATTATTCAAGTTTTCAGGATAAAAATTCGAGGTATATATATTCATCCGCTACCACGTACAAGGTATATCATTTTACATACTACCATGATAATTTTTTATCGATCATTATTATTACCAATACTAATATTGTTGTTGTTATTATTTATACCACAATTATCATCACTATTTTAATTTATTATTATTATTATTATTATTATTGTTATTATTACTATTGTTATCATGATGACGGTTCAGATAATTTCACACATTTTGCATTATATTATTACTATTGTTGTTGTTGTTGTTGCTGCTGTTATTATTGTTATTGTTGTTGTTGTTGTTGTTGTTGTTGTTGTTATTATTGTTATTGTGGTGGTGGTTTATTGTTGTTGTTGTTGTTGTTGTGGTTGTGGTTGTGGTTGTGGTTGTGGTTATGCTGGTTGTTGTTGTTGTTGTGTTATTGTTGTTGTTGTTGTTATTGTTGCTATTGTTATGGTTGTGGTTATGGTTGTAGTTGTTGTTGTTGTTGTGGTGGTGGTGGTGGTGGTTGTTGTTGTTGTTGTTCTGGTTGTTGTTGTTGTTGTTATTGTTGTTGTTGTTGTGGTCGTGGTTGTTGTTGTGGTGGTGGTGGTTGTGGTCGTGGTCATGGTCTTGTTCGTGGCCGTAGTCATTTTCCTAAATTAAGTTTAAAGACTATCTTCGGATACGCTCTGAGGGGTGCCTAACACCTTTCCCTCGAGTAACCAAAATCCTTACCCAGAATCTTAAAACGGTATCAACAGATTAATACAGAGATTCACAAATAAAAGATGATTTTTTCTAATTTTCCTAAAAGTTAGGTGGTGACTCTAAAAGTAAATTTTTCAAATCCCAAGAGTCATTAAACGCCACCACATGTCGTGTACTGTTTCGACCGATTCGAAATAGGGCGCAACAATAACATTTAAAAAAAACTCATACTTAGAGAATTTATCATACAAACTTTAATATTAAAGAGTCCACAACTAAATTCGAAGGTGATTGGCATGGTCCTCCTTACTATTCGAACACACCAAAATATCATCAATAAACACTATCACAAACAAGTCTAAAAATTGCCCGAACACCAAATTCATGAGATCCATAAAAGCAACCAGAGCATTAGTCAACCCAAATGACATAACTAAGAACTCATAATGACCATATCGGATTCGGAAAGTAGTTTTAGGTATGTCAGTTTCCCTAATCTTCAACTTATGGCATCCCAAAGGAAGATAAATCTTGGAGAAACATGTGGCCCCCTGAAACTGGTCAAAGAGATAATCAATCCTAGGAAGAGGGTACTTATTCTTTATTATCACCTTATTCAATTGACGTTAATTTATACATATCCGAAGTGACCCATCTTTATTTCACAGGAAAAACATAAGGACACACCATATAGAAATACTAGGATAGATAAAACCTATATTACCTAGATCTTTTAATTGGTACTTTAGTTCTTCTTACTTAGCCAAAGCCATTAAATATGGAGGGATAGTGATAGGAAGAGTATCTAGTAGGAGATCAATCCCAAATTCTATTTTCCTATAGAGATGAATACTAGGAAGATCATCAAGAAAGACCTGATGAAATTCATTAACCACAGGGACAACTTGCAAGGTAGGACCGTCAGAGCTAGAATAATTAACCCAAACCAAAAGATAAAAACACCCCTTCAAAATTAACTTTTGAGCTCTAAGATATGATATAAACCTCTATTTAGGAACTAAGGAACTTCCATCCCATTCGATTATCAGTTCATTAGGAAATTGGTAACTGACTTCTTAGATTATGACTTTTTGGGTCCTACAATACAAAGAAGCACAGAATGAATGGATTCAATACATCCTCAATATTAAATAAAAATCTATCATATCAAGATCTATCAAATCCACCAAGGTCTCTCTAAGAAAGATAGACCCCATACAAACCCTTTAGATCTTTCAAGCCATAATAAACTCACCCATAAGAGTAGAAATAGAAAAAGGCTTGAGAATAGTTTTCGAACCAAAACTAAAATATACAGTCACATAATGGGTCAGATAAGAAAGAGTAGCCCCCAAATTAAGTGAATAATACACATCATGAGAGAAAAGTTATAACGTACAAGTAACAACATTAGATGATGCCTTAAATTCCTAATGGGTGGTAAGAGAATAGAGACAATTTTGACAAGTGCTGGTACTAGAAGTAGCACCCTTTGGTTCAGGAGCCAAAAATGTGGCAACCGAAACTTTATTAGACCCAGTGGCTACTCTAGCTGAAGGATAGTTCCTCTGAATATGTCCAGCCTAGCCACATTTAAAACACATATTCCTTCCCTCATCATAATGACCATAATAAAGGAGACCGTAAAATCGACAATGTTGATAGAGTGGGGCTAAATGAGATCCACTAGCCTGAGACTGGGCACCCTGTGTCCTAAACCGACACTAAACTAAAAATGATGATCAACAGATGGCTTAGGAAATGGAGAACTAGCCGTCGAATATGAACCCGAGTTTCCCTAAGTCTTTTTCTTGTTCCACTATCTACAATCGCTTCTACTATCTTATTGACCTCCGCCCTACTCTAAATACTTGAACTTCTTACTCTTCATTTCCCTACTTTCTGCCTTTTTCTTCTTCTAATCCTCAACTTATTGCATATAAACCTTAAGTCTTGAAATGTCTATGTCATTGTAGAACATCGTAGCCTTACACTCCAATATCAAGTCATGTGACAAACCAACCCAAACTTCCTTTTCTAGCTCTCATGCTAGACATTAACTCTAGAGCATAGTAAGACAACTGATGAAACTTCAGGGCATATTCCTTCACACTCATCCAACCTTGCCTTAAGATCAAAAACACTTCGGCCTTAGCCTCCCTCAAATCCTTAGGAAAGAAAAGACCGACGAGGGCACCAGTGAACTTCTCCCATAAAGCTTGCTCAACATCATAATCTCTCGACTTCTCCCACTCCTCTTACTACTGAAATGCCATATCCTTCAACTGATATGCAGCAAACTCCATACCCTCAACATCAGTAGCATGCATCACCCTGAATATTTTATTAATTTTATGAACAAAGCCTTGAGGATCCTTCTCAACCTTAGAGGCTGTAAAGGTTGGGGGATTTAACATCATGAACTGACCGACCCTAGTAACCTCAGATAAAACCATAGTAGAACTAAAAGACCAAACTAACGAGACTAAGATGTCACTAATTGGGTATGTATATTAATAGACCGATGGAACTCCACGTTAGAAATATCTCCTTGATATGACTTGGCATGAGTATTATCAATCGAAGAACAACTAGTGGGGCTTGGTAGAACCCCAGGTAGAGCTGCTCAATCAGGAGCAGGGACCCTAGATTGGGTTTGTACTCTATAAATAGAGGGATTCCCCTTCCATTGCCCTCAGGTGGGCAGAGGTTCTGGCAGAGTTTCTACAAATATCAAATCTTCGTAGAGGCATGATATGAAATGTGAATAAATAGAAATTAGAGAGTTTTCAAGACCTTAGACTCTATAGCCTCCCGTTATAAGCGTGTCATGCTACACACCCTTAAAAAGAAATCTACTTGATATGGATTTATGGAGACACTACTACCCCAAACCTGGATCTAATACAAAGCTTATCGTGACCTGACCCCAGGCATAGCTGTGATAGGTATCTCAAGCCCACCGTGGGTTGGAGACTACCCTTATAGCTTATATAATCCTAACGTATTCCAAATAATAATAAAACGGAAGATAACCAAAGAATAATGAATAAAACAGCTAATGTAACTCAAGAATAAACTCTAAGAGTCAACAATACCATCCAACCCATACATAAATCCACACAGCCTCTAAACCAACCAAAATATTATCCTAAATCAGTATATGCCCTCGACTATGACAGTGACAATGACAATGATAATATTAACATGAACTCTTCAATTCTAGGATATGGAAAAAATTGATAGAATGAATAAGATTTTTGGAGGATGAAAGCTCACCACTGCACTAAGAACCAACTGATGATCCAGATCACTTAACGCTACATAGGGGTAAAAGAAGTATTTTTGAAACCTACATTATGAATCAATGTGGATGGTTAGTGGGGTGAGTGCTATCGTATAACTCACGATAGGGATAAAATAATATAATTAAAATTCAAGTACAAACATAAAGTATGTAGTCACAAGAATAGATACATAAATACATATACATGCATACATACATACATACGTACATATATATATATATATATATATATATAATGTTGGGATAGGGAATGAGGTTTAACATGGGATAACAAAATCATTCACCTTGATTGTGTAGCTCTAACCATCATAAGGGGACCCAGATGCTATATGGGTTTAACTACCCCTACTGAAATGGTTCCTGTGCGTGTTAGCCACATGAACTTGGAAAATTCAAGGATGATCTAAGG
The DNA here is from genome assembly GCF_002878395.1 of Capsicum annuum. Taxonomy (NCBI): domain Eukaryota; kingdom Viridiplantae; phylum Streptophyta; class Magnoliopsida; order Solanales; family Solanaceae; genus Capsicum; species Capsicum annuum. The sequence goes on along the minus strand of NC_061118.1, from coordinate 104,136,302 downwards.
AATTACGCAACCCCAACAAATACCAAATATTCACATAAGTGTGAACTATGCACACGGTCATAAAGACCCTCACGCCAACAAATGTTGTTTCCAGTATCAGTCCCCCGGGACCTCTACCTTCCACGGTGAGATACACAACCCTCTTTAGGAACAATTAAAATATTTACACATATCCCATCCATTTTATTGAGGAATAATTCAATAGTCAATTACCATTTGGTATCGACATACCAATTGAATTTGCAAGCGAATATCCATTATGCCATGCCATTTATCCATACATTAGGGGAATCCACACCCCTAAGTTAAAATTTCAAACCAATTCATGTTCACCAATGCCTTTCAAAACTTATTATAATTCATTAAACTTTTTATGAAATATCATTGTTTCAAAAGTAGGTTAAATCATGCATATTTCCATGTTCCAAAAACCAAATCTAAAAGTGCGTTGAGGTTTATGCCAATTTAAAAAAAAGTTTATTAAAATTGGGGGAATGCCATGAACCCCTTTCCCATTCACCAAAACCATGCACACATTAGTTCAACTTTCATGAGATAAAGCATGAAATAATAATTCCAAAACCAGGGAGAAACCAACCAAGTAACAATCATTTAAAACCCTCAACCCTTCATTTAAAACCCAAAATGTAATTTCAATAAACCATGATTAAACACATACTTTTACATAAAAATCAAGTTAAAAAAGAGATACATGTATGGGATACAGATAATTGGAAAGAGAAACCATAATTGAGCCCTAGATATTGAATTTCATTAAAACCCGAATTGTTCTTGCTTAGAGAATTTGAGAGAGAAAAGAAGTGTATTTGATTAGATAATGACTGGTTATAGGGTCCCTTAGGGTGTTTTATATCGTGGGTTATAATTGGGGATGGAGGGAAATTACCAAAGTTCTCTTACTTGAAAGTGCAAGAAATCTGCCACCCAATCGATACGGGTCACGTGACAACTCGTAATGGCTGGCTACGAGTCTATGACTAGACTCAGAGTCAGGGAAGACTCTTGGACTCCCTTCACTATTTTGGTCATGGGTCACTCCCTACGACTTATAATAATGCATTATGACTCCTGAGCATCCATTCATACTTAGGATAAGAACACTGGCCAACTTATTAGTCAGGTTACAATTGACACTATACGAATCATGAGGACTCTTCATGACTCATCTCCTAAGTCATAACTTGGTCAATGAGCTAAAACTTAGAAATTTTCAAAGTCCGAAACCTGGAGTATTACACTACTATGGCCCCATAAACCCAGAAGGTTCAAAGAATATTCAGCGGACAACAATCATAGCCTATACCTATGTACCCCTCATAAGGCTGACGATATAAGCACCAAATAATATACTAGCAACTGCAATGCATATGAATGATTTAATAGGAATTGAAACCATTGAACAGTACCTGATCTAAGTTCCATAACGTACCTAGTTTATACACCTCCTCCAACTCAACAACTTGCAAAGGCAGGGCGTATAATTACCTATATTCTCTATCATGATGGCTCATGGATGAAGAGGCCCCTAGGGGATTTGGGAATATCTGTATACACTAACTTGATCCTAATCCATGATTTCTAATCATCATCATTAGACTACTCCATCCAGTACCATATATATTTATATATATATATATATTTAATAAGTGCATATACTCGAACCATTGCTAAAAGAGTGTAGACTGTAAATTTATTGCTCGAGATCAATTTTGATACTAAATCAACATAACGGGTAGAAAGGGTCGAGATATCTCACGACTAAAGTAAATAGTAGTGTTAAAAGAGTGAATAAATCATGCCTCGAAATCTATCTCGATCTAATTTCCAAAACATCATCTTTAGTTCCCAAAGATCATAAATAGTAAATAAGATGGTACAATCCTTTACAAAAGAATTCATTTTATAGGTGAAAAGTAGAAATTAGTGTCTTTTATAAAACATTAGTAAAATCATAGTTTTGGTTAGATCATACCACTAAATGAGCATCAATGCACATATTGGTATACATGCCATAAACATCATCTAATAAATACAACTAAGCATCTATATCTAGAATCACGCCCTTTTCTAAGTGTAGAATAGTCACTTGGAGTCAACTGGTATCGTAACCACGACCTCAGGCTCGGCATTATTATAATTAGCGTAAAGGTATTTCTGTAATCCGAGGAATCTATGATCTGATCCATTAAGTCAACTAATAAACCTTATACTAAAGGGATAATTAATATGAACTATGGCTCACATTCTTATATTCTAGGGTGATATGATTCTATGGCTATAACGAGTATTTCATCGTAAGGGTCTATTTACCCTTCTATCCCTAAACTCCTAAATTTAGATATGTTATGGTATTCTACATAACATCATATCCTATTATCCATACCAAGCATGCAATATATACTATACACTATCTCATAAAGAAGAGTAGACTAAAACCTACCTCGATGTCAAACTGCAAGTCTAGAGTCGTCCATAAGTTGCCCGCCTTTTCTATTTTTAGACAGGTTTATAGTCCTCTTTATCAGTATCTTAACAAGAATTCAACTTCATGGGGATCAGAAAATTAGCATAATATTAAAAGCAATTTTGACTATAGTATTATGAGTTACTAAATTTAAAAATATTTTAATCAACAAAGAATATTTTTAAAGAATACACTGCATAGCAACACAAATAGTTTTACAAAAGATGTCTAAAATTTTGATTCTGTAAAGGGAGAAAATAATTCTCTCCCAGATTTCTAAAAAGAAAATTTCTATAGGGAGATAATGAGACACGGAATGCCGAGAATAAGGTCGAGGTCTCCATTTTAGCCTTTTCGACAAGAAGAGAATACAAAAATATCCTCCAACAAAGAAGATAAAAATTCAAAAAATAGATATTTAGTCATGGTAGAATTTTCATCTATGCCAAAACCTACTATTCCCTTACCAATAAAAGAACCAATAACCACTCTACCCAAATTGTAATCACTTAAACATATTTTTAATAAATATTTCTTGTCATCAACCACTAAAAATAGTTCTATAAAAATATAGTTATATGATGAAACTACCCGAGACTAACTAACAAGCAGTCTCTCCAACTACCCCACAAAAGAAGGAAGAACATATTATTTTAGATAAAAAGCAATTTGAGATAATGGTTTTGTAGGTACCGCCAATCATGGATCTAGATTAAAAATATGAAGGTTTCTGAGTACCAAAATTATTAAAATATTGTTATACAAATTGAAATTATGTAGAGACAAATGATCCCCTTAAAATCCAAAGGTATTACGAGTTTATTTTAACAAATACTAATTAGATGCAAATTGAGCATAAACTAGCTTATATAACTAATCCCTATATTATTTAGTATTCAAAGTTCATAATTAAATGGATACTAAGACTTTTCGATGACATGTGGCTCTTCTACACACACCCATACTTATAACAACACCTTTATAACCTCAAACATATAATTGGTATGATTATAATGCAGCCTAGTACAATTTTATGTATATTAGGCCAAACACTCACTTTTGGTTTCTTAGATATTCAGAGAAGATGAAAACTATAAGAATTCCATAATGTTTCTATAATTAATAAAGCTAATTTAAAGGAAATAAATAGGTATTTTCAACACAATTTCAAAAGTAATTGGAAAAGTTTTAGGTAGAGAAGAATATCTCTACACTAAATGTTAATGGTATAACCATTTTTATTTTAAAAAGAATTGCGTATATTATTTATTGGTCCTTTGATATTCATGAAATTGAGAGGATCAAATATTTAAGCAAGATCATCAAAATAAATTGATGGAGTCCAAAAGAAAATCCAACATCAAGTTCATACTTATAAAAGCAATCACATTTTTCCAATGACAAATTAAAAATAAGGATCAAAGAAGCCTTATCAAGTCTATATAATAAAACAGAATCAAAGAAGCTAATGGAGTGTTGGATACTGCATCTTTATGTGCCAATGAACCCAACAACAGTGACATGATGGATTCACAAAGGATAGCACAGGCATACCTCCTCAATTATAAGAAAGGTGTCAGTATTCGTTCAAAATTTTAAAAGCTACAAGATTAAATTATGGACTCCATAGACAATTAAAAAACTATTAAGCCTGGAAGAAAAATGCCATAAATTTTTGAGGATTAAAAGGCCAAAATCATCTCAAAATCAGTAAAAGGCACATATTCAAGATAATGATGAAAATGTTTCGTAAATTAGCTACTCAGAGAAATGTACAAAACATATATGTAGTCATCAACTACTCCTAGACAAGTGTAAAATAAATAACATGTATTAGTACATAGACAGATATAATAGCATGTGTTAATATAGATTTAAAGTAGATCATGTATATTAGATATTAGTCAACAGTTTAAGGCTTATTTAAGGTTTTCAACCTGTATCAGTAGTAACCCAACCTTTTATTGTATTCACTTTTTATTTATACAAGATGTGTTGGCTTCTTTAAGGAAATATACTTGTATTATCCCTTTTTGATTTATCATGTATCCATTGCTGAGTTTACTGCATAGGAAGACTCAATATCAAATAACTCAATTATCTGCTTTGATTGTGTATCTTTATTAAGGCTTCATAAGGATTTTTTAACCTTCTTTTTAATTTAGTTTTTGAAAGGAGAGATTATTTCTGTTAGGAGGAACTTGATGTTGACTTATCTATTGTTATCTATTTTTTAATATTTGATCCTTTAGATTGAAGGACCAATAAATCAAATATGAATTTTTTTATGTCATTTAATATTTTTCAATAGTATAGTGATATTCTGCTCTACGTAAAACTTTTCAAACTATATTCTTCATCTACTCAATTTGTACTTAATTGGTAACTATTTAAAATGAACTCATAATATCTATGAGTGCTTAGGGATTATAATATCCACATACTTTCAATAAGGTTTTGCATTTCCAGTACTCAAAAATCATTATATTTGTATCAAGTGCCATAATTGGCAATACCAGTAAATAGTCATCTTAAAAATTTATTTTTTTACTTATAAACATGTCTCTGGTGGTTTTATCATCTAACTATAATTTGCTTGGGTAGGAATATTTTATTAGCTGGTGAAGAGGGGACTTCTATAAAAACTAATTTATGTAGATTAATTATGGATTCTTTTAATGATAAGGAAATGGTAGGTTTTGGTAGCGATGAGAACTCTTCCAATATCGAATATCTATTTTCTTACTTTTTATCTTCTTCATTGAGGAGTTTTTAATTTCATATTCAGGTCAAAAAGGTTCAAATAGAGGGTTCAAAGTTCTTATTCTTATTGTTTTGGGTCTCAGTGTTTCTCTGTAGAAATTCTCCTGTAAAATAATTTGGAGAGAATTGTTTTCTCCCTTTATAAATTCTATTTGAAAGTCAAAGATGGATAATAAATCTTTTCGTCTGGCAAATATCAATTTAAGAATTAAATTCATAATATCTTTTTGTAAAATATCTTTGGCTTCTTACTCTTAATAAAATTATTTGTTTATGAAATCATCTTGAAATTTAGTAATACATAGTACTATAGCAAGATTTTCATTCTGTTTATAGTACTATAATTTTTTTGAGTATCATTCTAGATTCCTGAAGTAAATCTCACTAATTGTTCAGTAGATTAGAAATTCTTTGCTTAAGAGTGCCTCCATATCCTATGATTGAGGCATAAGTTTCTATGATCATACGAGTCTCTGGAGTATTATTCCTAAACTTGGATGTTTTTGAATAGTTGATTAAATTTTTTGAATTGCATTAGGGTGCTCCGTTGCTCAAGGCACTAGATTTTTTTTAAGACATTGATAAAGAGGCTTACAAACCTATCTAATATTAGGAATAAAATTTGTAACATATTTGAGACTTTCTAAAAATCTTGTAGTTAGTTTTATCAATAAAATCATCTAGAAACATAAATGAAAAATCCATAGGTCTACAAATCGATTTATAGGTTTATCAATATAAATCATGACCAAGAAATCAAATTGAGGTTTGAAATAAGTTAATCATTTTAGCACATATGTAATGTCCTGAGATCCCATCTCGAGATGTTACACGGTGCTTATGATCCCGAAGAACCACAAGCTAGCCATTTACTGATATCTGTACCTGTACACTGCATAATATCTAAAATAAATATGGAAACTGCCATAAGGTTCAACACATCTATAAATGCCCAAAATACAAAAAACTGAATACTAATACATCTGACATCTATCTAAAAAGCCTCTGTACTGTCTAAGCTATGGATCTGATGGGACACCATAGCGCAAATGTGTCAGTACATGGATGCACTGAGTATGTAGATGAGGTAAGGATAAATGCAAAGGCTCATGCGTGCACAATATATAAACTGAATAATTATAAAAACATTGCATGAGAACACATACACAAATGCAAAGACCATAATCACAATCATCACAACTCTAATTACTGAAACTCGGATACCACTTTACCGCAGACTGAACTCACTACTAACACTGAGATACTGGATTACTGATTCATCTAATACTGATAACTGAGGATCTGGATATACTTACATCGATGACTGAATTCTGAGCTTTACTGCTTTCGACTGACAATATTAGAGATCAACCTCTCTAATGGATGATTTCAGAAACTAGTATCAATGATAAGAAATATGAATATATCTAAATTTGACAAAAATAATATTCAATAGAATCTAAGACTATGATCAAGCCTGTCTGGCGGCATATCTTCGAATATAATATCAAATAACTGTATATGAGACCAACCCTATCTTATAGGATGGTCCATGACTCAATGAAACTATCGGAGTTACTCATAATGATAGATGATTGTATCTGACGGTCCTGATTTTTGAAGATTGATACAAAAACTAAAACTGTAACTGAAACTGTGGGAAGTAGTTACATCACTGACATACCCCAACAAACCATAGGTGGGGTCCAACCTGTAACCCCAGTTGGAAAGGTGTCAATACCGTGCCACGGGTAAAGACCTCTTTCTGGTTAATCCTCTCTAACAGATGACCCTTACCAGGCAGTTGACCTATGGTAATATAACAGTCAAATACTCTCTCTCTGGAGGTGACAGTCTTTTCCTAATGGTGAATTTTGTATCCTACAATGGCTACACAGTTTTGGAGTTCAAGGATTGCTACTAACGACTCCGGCCTTTCTCGCTGACGGGAAGAGCCGCCATCCTTTCCCTCGCTCGGTGCTAGTTTCTACTCCTAACTAAAAGACTCTGAACTGAATTCCTAACTGAACACAACTGAACTGAATCTGATACTGATCATATTTCTCAAAAGATCTGACTGATTTACACTGAATTCACTTAATTCTATATGTGATAGAATGTTATTGGATCACGGTATCTAACTGATGACACATAGCTTGGACAGATTAGGATTACTTGAATCGTTTCTAATATTAGAATTGAACACTTGAATATTACTAGCTCTGAGCTTATTACAGGACTGAGGCTAGATCAAGATCACTAGCGATATAGAGATTATAGAAATAACTTAGATTACTGAGCTTTAGTAAGTTTTGTAACTATCTGAGGATACAGTGTTCTATAATTCACTGAGTTCTGAGAGACATGGATCAACTGGAATTACCGTGAAACTGACATGGGCTCTAGAAAGCAGCTAAATTATCGAGTATAAATCCCCCCAGGACTCGATAACATAAAATAATGTATAATCATTCCTCGATCATCACAACCATTCATTCATCATTATAATCATAATCATTCATTCATCATCATATTCATACATTCATCATCTTTATCATTAAAGCATCTCTTCAAGTATTTAGGAATCATATCATATGTTCATCGTCATAATCACTAAGACACCACTTTGAGCATTTAGGGATCATAAATATATAATAAAGTAGGAGAAACATGCTACTAGATCATACTCCATTAAACAAGGTCTTTCCTCAAGTATTTCACACCTAAATCAATCTTGACATGTATTTGGACATCATATGATTTGGGGAAAACTTCATACTATCATGTCTCAACTTATTTGCTCACCACTTGGCATTTATTAAAAGTTTATCATATATCAAAGAGCACATAATTGGAGAATTTACTACCATCACATCTCCACTTGTTCACTAAGGTCCTTCAACAATCACTAGACACGCACGGGTTCATACTTATTTGGGGATTTCCCACTATCATGGAATAATTCATCCACTTGAGCATTTTATCAAATACTAGGCATGCATAAACTATCTCATAATTTGGGGTTTCATCTTCAACATACTACAACGGCCCTTATGCTTCACCTAAGCTCTTTATCAAACCTACGGGGGACATTCTTAACCTATTCAACCATTTCTACAACCAAAAGCCATGAATACATCACATAAATTCCATATACTAGGGTCAAAGCTCATAAATCTTGTACACAAACATGAATCAAAACTCAACATCACAAGGAACATCAATTTCAACTCATACAAATCATGGAATCTAGTAATCATAAAAATCTTGAAGTTTTAAAAAGGGTTCTTTTGCTTCTTGGATGAAAGGGACACAAGAATCAACATCTATATACCTTGGGGAAACTCTTTTCTTAAAAGCCTTCAGAAGATTTCTTGATTTCTCTAGATCTTTCTTAATTTTTGTTGAAGATAAATGAGAGGATTTTGATTTTGGAAATCCTAATTTTTGGTGGAAAAAGAGAAAAAATGAGGTTGAGATTCCTTGTCCGGGTATTTATAGAGGCTAGGGGGGAAGGGGAAAAGACCAAAAAGGCCGTGGAATTAAGCTAAAAAATCCCAATTTTACATGTTGGTGCGACGCACCATAATTGTGCCAGCTCATTGGAAAATAGATAATTGGGAAACTGCATGACGGCGCGACGCGGTGGAAATCGCGTTGCCATCTTTGGTTGCGAATTAAAACTATACCGCGACATGGTGTAATTGTGGAGGCTCACTAGATTTTGATGATTGCCATTTTTCCAGGCTCCGCTACGTGCTAAGGTGCCAAGTGGCACACTGACTCACTAAAATAGCTTTAACTCTTCACCTGAGTATCCGATTTGGGCGAATTTGGTATTGATGGAAAGCTTATTCAATGCTATACATGATAAAAGTAGAAATTATGGAAATTCCACGTGATTCAAAATATTTCATAATTGAGAAGCTATTTCTGAAACTTTTAGACTCGGATTTTTGCTTTACTAAATACGCTCTAAGGCTTAGACTGGAAGAGGGCTTTGCGGGGCATTACATTATGTTCCTCTTAGGAACATTCATCCTCGAATGTCGCTTGATAGAAGAGAAAATGGATCAATAGAACATACTCAAAGAACAAAAACATTTCAAGGCATTCTTATGCAACTGGAATGACTGACATACTGAGTTCTCATACTGGATATGCATATCTAATGCATGGAATACTCGACTGAAGATACTCATAGCTGAATTCTCATAGAACACATGAATATGGAATCATAACTGGGATGATCTCATGAATACATGACTGAACACACGCTGACAAGATGAACTCATTTCTAGTGAATGTGCATATCTAATGCATGAATTTCTTGCTGAGCTTACTTTCGAAAGTAAAACTGATAATGCAATAGCAATTGATGTTAACTTCATAAAGATAATATGAACATGTATCTAAATGAGCCTAAGGACATGTAAACATCATAATACTATGGGGTATCTCCATCTTGAAACTCTATGTCCCTCTAAACACACTTTGTTGAAATACTGGGGCGGTGTGCGGGGCACCTACAGACTAGGTCATAATTGACCGACTGAGATCTGAAACTTATGCATGACTCATGCTAGCATTTAAGCTCAAAATAAAAGAAAAGGATCTAACAATGCATAACATAAATATGAAGGGCTCATAACATACCCGGGTCTATTTCAGGGAATCATTCTCGATCAAGGCAAACTTGAAGTGTATGGAGTCTACCCTTTTGAGTCAGCACTCTACATTCTAGCATTCTATGGCCTGGCTTACCACACCCAAAGCACACATCACTACTAGCTCTATACATTACTTGGTGGCACTTTTCACACTCTCCATAATGCAGATGGGCACGAACACCACTAGCACTACTCTGGGCTTTGGAGCTTGGTGCTCTCTCAGATCTGACACCCCTAAATAGAGGTGCGGGTACACTAGCTAAAGATGGAGCTGGGGATAAAAATCTCTAACCATGCCGAGAATGACTACCACTCTGGGACCCTGCTTGAGAGAAACCATGACTACTTGTCTTGGCTCTCTTGCTTACTCTTTCTCTCTTCTTCATCTTATCTACCTCAATCTATTGTGCATGCATCATTATCCTAGAAAGATCGATATCTCTATTAAGCATATCAACTCTACATTTTTTCAACACAACACGATACCCCAGAAAAAAACTTACTCATACTCGCTCTAGGGTCAGCTACCAAGTCGGGAGCATACTTAGCTAATTGGTTAAACTTAAGACAATACTCTTTCATAGTCATGGAACCTTGATTAAGGATTATGAACTCTTATACCTTTGCCTCTATCATTTCTAGGGGAAAGAACCTATCTAGAAAGGCACTCTGAAACTCTTACCAAGTCGAAGGAGCTACATTCTCTTCTCTACTCTTCTCCCACATCGCTACCCAATCATGAGCAACATCCTTCAACCTATAAGACGATAACTCTACTCTATACACCTCAGAAATATGCATAATATGGGTGATCTTCTTTACTTCTTCAATATAACTGCGGGTCCTCACAGACCAGTGAGCCAAAGAATTTTAGCGGGTTCATTTTTATGAAACTTCTAACCCTGGATGTGGCAGAATTCCCATATAGCTGAGGTGGGACTGCAGCCTGACTATTACTCCGAACATTAGTCACGGCTTGGGCTAACACCAGAAAAGATGCCCAAAACTTTATATGCGACACACTCTCATTCTAAGGATCTACTGGCTGTGGGGGCTAGTCATTAACCCCATGGACAAAATCTCTGTGAGGAGGCATACTCTATAATTGGAAAGAAGAAGTGGATCAGACTGAGAATCAACTTGATCTTATGCTCACTCGTATGATATGAATACTAACAGAAAGGAAACTGCTCCTTAGAACATCCTGTAGACTTTTGTACATAAATGTGATGCGCAACACACCCATGCACAAAACTCTACTAGATGCGGCTTTTCAGATTCCCTAGGACACTCTTGAACCTTAGGCTCTGATTCCAAGTTTGTAACGCCCCGAGATCCTATCATAAGATGTCAGACGATGCTTATGATCACGAAGGACCACAATCTAACCATTTACTAATATTTGTACCTGTACACTGCATAATATCTGAAATAAATATGGAAATTGGCCATAAGGTTCAACACATCTATAAGTACTCAAAATACAGAAAATTAAATACTAATACATCTGATATCTATCTGAAAAGCCTTTGTACTATTTGAGGTATGGAGTTGATGGGACATGTCCCCAACTAAATATGTCAACTGAAATAATAAACAAAATCTTATATAAACAATAGTAAACTAAAACTCGTCCTCGAAAGAAGAGGACTCACTGCTATGACTACTACTGCTCACTGGGACGGAACTACTGAGGAAACTCTGGGTCCTGTGCCTCTGAACCTATGGTTCCAAATAAAACACCATAGCACAAATGTATCAATACAGGGATGCACTGAGTATGTAGATGAGGTAAGGCTAAATTTAAAGGATCATGCGTGCACAATATCTTAACTGAATAATCAGGAAAATATCACACTAGAACACATACATCAGTGCACAGACCAAAATCACAATCATCAAAACTCTACATAATGAAACTCAGATACCACTTTACCACAGACTGAACTCACTACCAATACTGAGATACTGAATCACTGATTCATCTGATACTGATAATTAAGGATCTTGATATACTTACATCAATGACTAAATTCTGAGTTATACTGCTTTTGACTGAAAGAATTAAAGATCAACCTCTCTAACGGATGATTTCAAAAACTATTATCAATGATAAGAAATATGAATATATCTGAATTTGACAACAAAAATACTCAATAGAATCTGAGATTATGATCAAGCCTATCCGGCGGCAAATCTTTGAATATGATATTAAATAACTGTATATGAAACCAAGCCTATTTGATGGGATGGTCCATGAATCAATGGAACTATCTGAGTTCCTTATAATGATAGATGACTGTATCTAACAGTCATAATTTCTAAAGATTGATACTGAAACTGAAACTATAACTGAAACTATGGGAATTAGTTACTTAACCAATATGCCCCAACCTACCACAGGTGGGGTCCAACCTGTAACCCCAGTTGAAAGGGTGTCAATATCGTGATACGGGTAAAGACCTCTCTCTGCATCCTCTCTAACAGATGACCCTTACCAGGAAGTTCACCTAAGGCAATATAATAGTCAAATACTCACTCTCTGGAGGTGACAGCCTTTTCTTGATGGTGACTCCTGTAACCTGTGCTGGCTACGCAGTTCTAGAGTTCAGGGATGGCTACTAATGACTTAGGCCTTTCTCGCTGATGGGAAGAGCCTCCATCTCTTTCCTTACTCAATGCTAGTTTCTACTCCCAACTGAAAGACTCTGAACTGAATTCTTAACTAAAAATAATTGAACTAAATCTGAAGCTAATCATGTTTCTCAAAAGATCTAACTAAGTTACACTGAATTCACTTAATTCTATATCTGATAGAATGTTATTGGACAACAGTATCTGACTGACGATGCATAGCTTGTATAGATTAGGATTACTCAAATCATTTCTGAGATTAGAATTGAACACTTGAATATTATTAGCTCTGAGCTGATTACAGGACTAAGGCTAGATCACTAGCGATATGGAGATTATAGAGATACCTGAGATTACTGAGATTTCTTAAGTTCTCTAACTATCTAAGGATATAGCATTCTATAATTCACTAAGTTTTGAGAGCCATGACTCGACTGGAATTATCGTGAAACTGACACGGGCTGTAGACAACAACTAAATTGTCGGGTATAAATACCCCCAAGACTCGATAACATAAAATAAAGTATAACCATTCCTCCATCATCACAATCATTAATTCATTATCATCATCACAATAGTTCATTCATCATCACAGTCATACATTCATCATGACAAATCATTAAAGTATCTCTTCAAGTATTTAGGAATCATATCATAAGTTCATCCTTACAATCACCAAGACATCACTTCGAGCATTTAGGGATCATAAATATATAATAGAATAAGGGAAACAGGCTACTAGATTATACTCCATTCAACAAGGTCTTTCCTTAAGTACTTTATACCTAAATCTTGACATGTATTTGGACATCATATGATTTTGGGGAAACTTCATACTATCATGTCTCAACTTACTTGCTAACCACTTGGCATGTATTAAAAGATTAGAATATATCAAAGAGCACATAATTAGGGAATTTACTACTATCATATCTCTACTTGTTCACTAAGGTCCTTCAACAATCACTAGACACGCACAGGTTCATACTTATTTGGAAATTTCCCACTATAATGGAATAATTCATACACTTAGGCATTTAATCAAACACTAGGCATGCATAAAATAACTCACAATCTGGGGTTTCATCTTTAACTTACTACAATGGCCCTTATGCTTCACCTAAGCTCTTTATCAAACATATGGGGGACATGTTTCGCTTATTCAACCATTTCTACAACCAAATGCCATGAACACATCACATAAATTCCACATACTAGGGGCAAAGCTCATAAATCTTGTACACAAACATGAATCAAAACTCAACATCACAAGGAACATCAATTTCAACTCATACAAACTATGGAATCCCGTAAGTATAAAAATATTGAAGTTTTAAAAAGGGTTCTTGAGCTTCTTGGATGAATGGGACCCAAGAATCAACACCTACATACCTTGGGAGAACTCTTTTCTTAATAGTCGTTGGAAGATTTGTTGATTTCTCTAGATGTTTGTTGATTTTTGTTGAAGAAGAAGGGGAGGATTTTAATTTTGGAAACCCTAATTTTTGGTGGAAGAAGAGAAAAAACAAGGCTGAGATCCCTTGGCTGGGTATTTATAGAGGCTAGGGGAAAGGGGAAAAGAACAAAAAGACCTTGGAATTAAGCTAAAAAATCTCGATTTTACATGCTGGGGCGATGCGCCATAATCGCGCCAGCTCACTAGAAAATGGACAATTGGAAAACTGTATAATGGCACGACGCGGTGAAAATCGTGTTACCTTCTTAGGTTGCCAACTGGAACTATAACATGATGCGGAGGAATCATGGAGGCTTACTAGATATTGACGATTGCCATTTTTTCTGGCTCCACGATGCGCTAAGGTGCCAGGTGGCACACTTACTCACTAAAATGGCTCTAACTCTTCACCAGAGTGTCCGATTTGGGTGAATTTGGTATCGATGAAAAGCTTATTCACTGATCTACATGATGAAAGTAGAAATTAGGGAAATTCCACATGATTCAAAATATTTCATACTTGAGAAGATATTTCTGGAATTTTTAGACTCAGATTTTTGCTTTACTGGATACGCTCTAAGGCTCAGACTGGAAGAGGACTTTGTGGGGTATTACAATATACTACTAAACCATTTTGGTGAAATACCTTCAAAAACATTTGGAGATATTTAAAATGTTGGTCAATATCTTCTGGAAATATTAAATATCATCGATATACACTATAGAAATATGGCTATATTGGTTGATTATATTATCATAATATTCTAAAATTTAGATGGAGCAATTTTTTTGTCCAAATGGTGTTACATTCCATTCATATTGTCCAAAAAGTACATTAAAGGTTGTTTATACTCCCTCCATTTCAAAAAGAATGACCTACTTTCCTTTTTAGTTTGTTTAAAAAAGAATGACCCCTTTTCTTTTTTGGCAATCCTTTAATTCCAACTTTCCACATGGCATGTTTAGGACCACAAGATTAAAGAACATTTTGGTACATTTGACACAACTTTAATTTAAGGCTACAATATTTAAAAGTCTTCCTTATTTTCTTAAATTTTGTGCCAAGTAAAAGTAGGTCATTCTTTTTGAAACGGAGGGAGTATTTATCTTTTTCTACGATTCACATCTGCCAAAATTTTGATCTACATCAAACTTGATATAAATATTGGCTTTATAAGTACTTTAAAGAAGGTCATATTTTTAGGTATTGGATATCTAATGAATTTTAATACTTTATTAAGAGACTTATAATTGGTAACTAGTCTTACAACACCTCTTTCATTTTTAGCAATATTATTGACATAAAAGGCTCAGCAACATCAAGAAGATTTCGAAGGTCTAATAATTTTTTATCAAGCAAGTTGTTAAGTTTCTTTTTACTGTATCCCATTAATTCATGGTTCATTTGAATGGGTATTTTTTTAGTGAGGATAACCCTTTTGTCAAACCCCTCAAAATAGGGTAATTAAACAAGATGCCTTTTTATTTCTCAAAAGGCATTTGGAAAATCCTAGTAGACTTCTCATTCTATGACTTCTTGAAGACCTTTAATTATAGTTTCTACTTCTAGGGTCTTTGAAGAGGATTCAATTGGAATAATTTTTATTTCATGTTTTAAATAGTTTTTTTTTTGGGTGAAACCAAATTCATTCTAAAAACAAAATTATTTTTATAAAGTCACTTTTCTTTTTTGATATACTATTAAGATAGGGAAAATAATCTTTTTTTCAAAATAGTGGTGTGGATGCTATCTAACACAGAAGTATAAGGTTTTAATTTAGTTATAAAAGGTACCTAAAATTATATCTTCATTTATATCTTTGATTATTACAAAGTCATTTATCAAATGATTCCCTCATTACAGATGTGTGCATTGTGTAGTTTATATTTTATTGTGAATCTTTATCCTGTTGTGAGGAATAATCTTGTAGTACTTTTTTCAAAGTACTTGGTGGGAATTATTTCTTCAGTGAGGTAGTTTTGATTGGCACTAGCATCTAATAATGCAATTTTTTAAATTGTATAATTTTTATTTATAACTAATGTAATGGGTTTATGGTGACTTTGGGATTTAACTATTATAATTGTATTAATTTTGGATTTACTTTCTAGAGACTTTATATATATATATATATATATATATATATATATCGAGAGGGATACAACCTTGGTGTTTTTAGCCTTTCCTTAGTCTTTTTCTTAGTTCGTACGGTTAACATGCACTAAGGCCCTTCCAGTTGTAGAAGTTGGACCCATATAATGCATGGGTTCCTTTAGGACCGAGCGAGCTACACAATTCATGCTAATGGTTTAAACTCTCATGTTAATGACCCTTGTCCCTATCCTATATATGTATATATAAATATTTTTATATGATTTTGACTGATTTTGGCAATGACATTATTTTATCCTTTTTTCTTGAGTTATTTTATGTAAACAACTAGGTATCGATTGTTCATAATCCATCAACACTAAATGGACATAAGAATGACATTTAAAACCTTTGAAAACATAGTTGGGAATCATTGTTCAAAATCCAACACTTAGGCATTTCATCAAACATATGAGAGTCATGAACTTAAGCATGGAGATGGGTAATCATATGATAATAACATAGCTATAATACTAAAACCATGAATTTATTTTTTAAATGACAAGAGTTCAATATTGAGTACATGCAATGGCTCATTCCATAAAAACCACGTGTAATCATAACTTGAAATCAAATCATAAAGATGATCATGGGCATAATTAAACTTAATCATAAAAAATTCATAATATTAAACATTAAAAGGGATTCTACGACTCCAAGTTTGAAAAGGGACCGTAGATGAACATATCACATACCTTAACGACTGATTTCGGGAAGGATTCTTGGATTGGAAAATTTAATTCCTTGATTTCTTATGCAAAGGGCTTGAATCTTGTTCTTGGCAATGGAGGAGGGTTTTTGACTTTTTTACTGATTGCTTAGGGTTAAGAGAGAGGATTTAATGTGTTTAATACTTCGTCAAATCATTTTAGAGTGATTAGGGATGATTGAGGAGTGTGAAATGACTTCAACACCCTCGATTTAACTCAAGACAAAGCATTTTTAGCACTGAGCAACGACCTAGGCGACGCCCAGCAAATCGCGCAAGCCATGGTGGGTGATACATGGCTAATCGCCTAGCCCAGGGCAAGGCGACGCATGGCCAATTGCACACCTATTCCATTGGCCTTAGGTGATTGTTAGGAGATGCACAACCCTTTGCATTACAATAACTTTTCCCTAGTTTATCAAATTAAGGAAAAATTTGTATCGCTGGAATGTTAATTAGATTATATAAAATTTGGTGGGTCTTACGCAACAAAATTCCACACATAGAAAAAGTTATACTCATTTAAAGCTGACCCTAGTGGAATCAATCACGAAAATTTGGCCGAATCTAAGGCTCTTAGCTCACTTTGCTCTAAGTGACTTTTATGAACATTTATAAGGTTGGGAAAATTCAACCTCGAATTAGACTGGTTAGACTAAGAGTACTTAACTAAGGCAACTGAGATCACATACTAAACATGCATACCTGTGAACATGATTGCACGACTGAGTCTGGCACATGATACGTGACTAAACTTAATTCATGAATGCATGTAATGACATGCGAATGGTTATAAGGATGTGTTAGAAACAAGAGAGTCAACTTATGAGTAACTATTAACTTAGGCTTGATCTGCATTCTTGAAGAAATGTTGAGTGGTTTAAGAAATGAAAACTTGGGGTATTATAATATCTCACCCTTGGGATTATTAAGCCCCTCCCCTCCCCCAAATGATATTGACTTGGCTAAAATATTAAGGAAAGACTAAGATAATGCATGGGACACTTACAAACTGAATCATGACTGAATATCTGAATATGAAACATGATGCATGAACTAAACTAAATTCACAATTTACATGGATACGAACAATTATCTCTTTGAATGATCATACTCATAAAACTTTGTATAGTAAGACTAGATCTAAAGATAGAAAAACCATAGGAACTTATTTGTCTGAATGCTAAACTAAATTGCTGGCTATATGGACTAAATTATACTGAAAGTTTATAATCAACTGGAGTATTTCTTCAACTCTCTTTCAAAGAAGTTCTAATAATAGTAGGGAGCAAAGAACTTAGGCATAATATGAATAAGATATATGAGTAAGGACTCTTAATATGGCTATAACTCTGTAACATAAAACATAGGCCTATGAAACATAACCTAGAATAGAATTACTATGTCTTAGACAATGCAACTGCCAAATTAAAGCATACCCTCACTCCTTGAATACTAGCATGGGTACATATAACTACTCCAGCCTAAGAATAAGTTGAACTACCTTCTCTCACCATGTTCAATCCTAACTCATAATTACTAGCACATAACACCATAATTCTAGTCTGAACCATGAATTCAATACCCCATGCATTTTCAAAACTTCTTATCTTAACAATCATTCTTCCTACAACCTCAACAACTAAATTCAGCCTCTTACTAGGAATTTACTAGGGAACAATGCACCCATCCACTTCCATGCCAACATGAAATTCCAGCCTATCATTATAACTGTATACAAACTTCTTGGCGAACACCCATAAAATCATCATTCTCATATTCTCTAAACTTTCATCCATAACCACTTCCATGAACTATATCTACGAAGACACACCTAGAATTCTCAACTAATCATGACTTATAAAAAAAATTTTAACCTTAATATTCCTTCATCCTTATAGCCTCATATATAAAACAAGCAAGAAATAATATTTCCTCAATTAGAAATATTTACTCTCCCAATATAGAATTGATCATCAACTTTTCATCACCACTATCTTAACGTTATGGAGAGTTCACAGAAAGGTTAGAATATAAGGACTTAAATCATGAAAGAATACTAAGCAAAACTTTGACACTTAATTGAGGCCTCAGGAATAAAGTATCAAAACCTATAATTCAAAAGTGACCTAAACTGTGGATATACATGACATAATATAAATTTCACTAATTATTATAATATACCATATGTTTTTGGAACTGAGAATACTGTAAAGCAAGGGTACTTGACTCATAAGATGCATGACCTGAGGTTGGAGTTTATAAAATCATGGAACATGATTCGTACTGCTGAGAAAACTTGAATTCCTTATACTAGGAACTGCAAACGTACATAATTCTATGGAGAGTGCATGAACATGAACTATGATGATGTATCTAACATGTAAAGCATGAGTAGAAATCTTGTTGACTGAAAAAAAAAACTTTGCACTAAGATAAGGATGGGTTGGGATTATCCTCCCCTACTACTATTCTACAACACACAAGCATTATTATGAGATTCTGAGAGACTGACTTGGTTACTTGTTCTATCATGTCCCCCTTAGCTTTAAGCCGTCATTATAAGTCTGTGGACCCTTTTAATAAACTCTAAACTGGACTGCAACACTCAACTTGAAAAACTACACCTAAAAGTGTAAAACTCTTTGCTAATACACCATTCTGAGATATAACTCTTAACTTTCTATAGCCCAATAATCAACACATATTAACTTAAAAATTGACTAATATAGAATCTTCATGAGTATCACCATACCATGAGTTCACACCATCTAAAATTTCAATTCTCCTTGCTATTAGATCAAACATCCAAGATTCAAACATAGATTCTAATACCTAACATGGATATCCCCACACTTTTGATGAACCATATTAACATCCATCATAGCCTACTAATACCATACCTCTAAACTTATATTTCTCCCCAAACCATGGGAATTACCATTAGACCTAGACATCTGATATCATCATTCTATATCCCATAACTTAGCTGATAAGAACATCAATTACTATAATACTACCCTTATTCAAACATAACAACACAAAGGTACTATATAAGATTGCTCCCATCATTATAATTAACTTAAATTCTTGCATATACTATTTTAGGCCGACTGTTTCACCTTTCATACCACTATCCCTATGGAAACATCATCTACTAACTACCGATAAATGTCATCCCAACCTTACTGCTTTTAAACTTCTAGATTTGTACTTCTGACTCTAGATCATATGCTGTCATAACATTTTAAGAAGGGATCTGAAAGCACATCCCAAAGAGATCATCCTTTTTTCTTTAATATATGAAATGATCTGACCCCTAAGCATAGAGATATTACCCCTTCATTAAATAACTGGTTCAATGGGAAACTAAAAGCGAATGAATTTTTTTCTATAGTCAACTGAGGCATAAAATAAGTGGATTCAATCCATGTTGAGAATAACATCAGAATCAGTCATCTCTAACTCTATAAGATATATTGAAGTGATTTTCTAATATAGTGTAATCAGGCAATTTTTGTATACCCATCTGGCTGTAATAGATTTACTCACTGGGTAGATACTGTGAAAGGCTCTGCTAAAATTTTTTGATTGGTACTAAAATTGACAGCTATATAAGGAGTCACGGAAGAAAGTGAAGCTTCGGGATCAAATAAAACATAAACATAAAGATAAAATACCTATAACGCACCCATAAACATATCAGGAGAAATTTCCTGATCATGTCAGGGCTGGAGTGCATAAAATTTATTCTGGAATTGACCACTGGTGGGACTAGAAGTGGTGTTGTATTGAGTTGGATGACCTGCTGGTGATGATGAAGTGTTATTCTAACCCTGCTAGCGACTATTTCTACCTTTCCATATACTTATAGGGTACTCCCTCAACCTATGGCCTAGCTTGCCATATCCAAAATATACATCACTAATAGCCTTACATACACCCTAATGATTCCGTCCACACCTCCTATAGAGTGGATTAGTATGACTACTATTCACACTACTCTGGGCACTAGAGCCTAGCACTCTATCCCGACTATTATTCCTGAACTTTGGCACTGGAGCATTACCTGAAGAAGGAGCTGGGGATGAGCATTTTTTGGGAAAATTGGGAATGGTTACCACTCTTTGACCTTGAGTTAAAACTACCTGTTTTGGCATTTTTATTCTCTCTCTCTTTCTCCCTGCGCTTCTCCTCCTTACTCTACTTAGCATGAACCATAAGACTAGATAGGAAAATAACCTTCTAATTATTTTGAGCAATTAGTTAATGAGATAAGATAGTTAAAGTATCTCTAAATTTGGTGTGAGAGACATGCTCATTCAGGGGATCTTCCTAAACAGGCGGATGTGTGGGCTGTTTCCCATTCTTTCTTCCATTATTTATTTTGGGAGGTGTTTTCTATATGCAAAATGAAGGATGAGTTAGGAAGAGAGTTTAAATAGAACTCATGCTCTTTCGCATGACATGAACACTGAAAAAAGGGAAACTTTTCATAAAATGTCTTGTAGTCTCTTGACCATAAGGGTGATGTGCTTCACACCCATGCACAAGACTCTACCCAACGCAAATTTAAAACTATCTAGGACTCTTTGAAACCTTAGGCTCTGATACCATGTTTTGTCAAGACCCGAGGCTACCCCCTAGTCGTGAAAATGGTGCTTATGGTCATAAATAACCATAATCTAACCCGTGAGTTGGTACCTACTATGAGAACTTAATAAAATAGTAATAATGGACATATGTGGAAATAAATGATAAATCCATAATGATTGAATACTTTAAATACAATTTAATCTCAAGTCTGAACAATAGATAGAAACAATTAAAAAAATAAGCTAACTATCTACCTAACTATCTAAATGTCTTAAAGCCTCTAAACTAACGGAGGAGTTGATGGGAGAAGTACCCAACTAACTTCGACTGACTGAATGTACAGAACTGGGAAACAACTAAAATAAACCATCATGTCCCTGATAGATGAGGACTCTCCACTACTGCAATTGAGTAACGGTGGGATATCTAATTGCAGTTAGGGAATTGAGTATTTGAACCTATGATATAAAACATTATAGTGCAAAGAAGAGAATGCAGTTAATACTTTAAATGTACTAGTATATGAGATGAGGTCAGGATGATATACAAGGGGTATAATGCATATGAGATAAAGACTACTGTAAAGCATGAGATAACTGAACATGAATGCATAACAACTATAACATCTGAGAAAGCAAGACCAAGCAAAAATCTAAAATTTGAAATAAGTTGATAATCTGAAAGATTAAAAACTATATAACTAATAAACTGAAAATATGTCCATTTGTTTAAGCAAACCTAAACTAAAATTACACAGAATACTATACTTAGAATGTGAGAGGTATCATCTGACTGATATGCCCTAATTTTAGCTAATTAAAGTCAAACCAATAACCCCAATTGGAAAGGTGTTAGTACCGTGCTATGGGTACTAGCACATTGCTATGTAGATCCCCTCAATTGGTGTTATAAAGGACGAGAAAGTAATTCCTAAATTAGCGGATGACCCCTAAGAGAATGTTAGACGTAAACTAGCGAGTGATATCTCAGAGAATGTAAGTTCTAAACTAGTAGGTGTTATCTTATAATCCTACGCTGGCTATGTAGTTTTGGAACTTAGGGACTGCTTCGAAGGACCCAGTCCTAGGTAGCAGGTGATCCCCTATCCTTAGGTTCTCTTGGTGCTAAATCCTACTCCCAACTAAATTTACACTGATTACTGTATTGAACTAAGCTTAATTAAACAAACAACTGATCATATTAACTACTGAATGATACTGCTTATGGCAGATCTAAAATCATTCTGAAGATACTGCTATTATGGAAACAACTAGGTATCGGTTGTTCTGAAATCACCAACACTAAATGAAAATAAGAATAAGGACATATAAAAGCTTTAAAACCATAGTAGGGAATCATTGTTCAAAATCCAACACTTAGCCATTTTATCAAACACATGAGAGTTATGGACTTAAGCATAGGAATGGGTAAATAATTTGATAATAACATTGTTACAATACTAAAATCATGAATTACATTTTTAAACAGCAAGAGTTCAATATCAAAAACATGCAATGACTTATTCCATTAAAACACGTGTAATCATAACTTGAAATCAAATTATCAAGATGTTCGTAGGAATAATTCAACTTAATCATATAAATTTCATAATTTAAAACATAAAAATGGATTCTTGAATTCTATAGGTGAAAAGGGCCCATGGATGAACATCACACATACCTTAACGACTGATTTCTGGATGAATTTATGGATTGGGAACTTAAATTCCTTAACTTTTGATGAAAAGGCCTTGAATCTTGTTCTTAGGAATGGAGGGGGGGTTTTGACTTGTTTATTGATTACTTAGGGTTAAGAGAGAGGAGTTAAGTGTTTAATACTCCATAAAATCATTTTTGAGTGATTAGGGATGGTTTAGGGGTGTGAAATGACTTCAACATCCTTGATTTAAGTAAAAATGGAACATTTTTGGCACTTGGCAATGACCTAGGCGACGCTTAGAAAATCGCACAAGCCAAGGTGGGCAAAGCATGTCCAATATCCTAGCCCTGGGCTAGGTGATTCATGGCCAATTGTACACCCTTTCCAGTGGCCTTAGGTAATTGTTATATGATGTATAACTTTTTGCATGATCATAACTTTTCACTCGGGTATCAGATTAAGGCGAAATTTGTATCGTTGGAAAAATAATTTGATTATATAAAATTGTTAGGTCTTAAGCTTCCAAATTTAAAAAATATATAATGTTATACTCATTCAAAGCTGACCTTTGTGGAATCGAACACCATAATTTGATCGAATCAAAGGCTCTTAGCTCACACTGCTCTAAGTGACTCTTACGAACGTCTTTCCCACCTCCTAATCTTTATTCACTAGTTAATGATCATGAAACATAGATTTGAGTGTATATCATGGGACTAGAGTTTACAAACATAGGAACGAAGGTTGAATTTCTAGCTTAGAAATGTACGGGGTATTACACTATCCCTCCCTATAGATTGGCTCTAGCTGAGTTAAGGAGCTTAAATAGTAATTGAAAATCTCCTAAAGAAAAGTTTTATCTTTCTTATTGTGTCCCTATAGGGTTATTCTATTCTCTTCATCTGGAAGAAGGATGGTTCTCTTTGGATATGTATAGATTATTGCCAGTTTATTAAGGTGATGGTGAAGCGTGAGTATTCTCTCCCTAGGATTGATAACCTATTTGACCATTCTTAGGGTGCTAAGTAATTATTCATTTATCTCCAGTCTAGCTACCATCATCTGAAGATTAGGAAGGGAATATCCCTAAGACTGCTTCCAAACCTGGTAAGGACATTTTGAGTTTTTGGTGATGTCCTTTGGATTGAATAATTCCCCAACGACATTTATTGATCTTATGAAGTGGGTATTCTTTTAGTTTCTTGATTTATTTTGTATAGTGTTTATTGATGATATTTTGATGTATTCAAAGATTAAGGCAAATCAAGTTGATCACCTTTGTATAGTATTGTAGACCTTTAAGAATCAGCATTTTTATGCTAAATTTTGTAAGTGTGAGTTTTATTTGAATGTTGCTATTTTTATGGGACATGTTAGTTTTTGTAAAGAGATCATGGTGGATCCACAGAAGGTCACAATGGTTAAGAAGTAGCCTAGAACTACGACTCCAATCGATATTAAGAGCATCGTGGGTTTTGCTGGGTATTATCAGAGGTTTGAAGAGAACTTCTCATCTATTTCTTCTTCTATGACTAGGCTAAATTATAAAAAGGTAAAGTTCCTATGGTACAATACTTGTGAGGGTAGATTTGAGTAGTTACATGATATGTTGACTTCTACTCTTATTTTGACTGTACTCAAGGGTACTAATGGATTTGTGATTTATTGTGATTCATCCCTTGTGGGGATGGGTTATGTGTTGATGCAGTATGGCAAAGTAGTGGTGTATGCTTATAGGAGGTTCAAGGTTTATTAGAGAAATTATTCAACTCAATACATAGAGTTGTTGGCTATGGTGTTTGCATTGAATATTTGGCGACATTACTTGTATGGGATTCTTGTTGACATTTATTTTGATCATAAGGGACTGTAGTATGTATTCATCTAGAAGGAGTTAAATCTTAGGCAAAGTTGATGGATTGAGTTTCTTAAGGACTATGACATGAGTCTCTATTATTATCCAGGTAAGTTAATGTAGTTGTTGATTCTCTTAGCAGATTGTCCATGGGGATCTTGTCTCATCTAGATGAGGAAAAGTGTGGATTGGTAAAGGATATTTACTGTTTGGCTAACCTTGGAATTTGTCTTTTGGATTCCAAAGAAAGAAGTGTGTTAGTTCAAGAGGTGGTGAAGTCATCTCTTGGTGCTGAGGGAAAAGAGAAGCATGTTTTAGATCCTATCTTGATGAAAATTAAGGATGATGTCGGCCAACAAAAATTTATGACTTTTGAGATTTGTGGTGATGGTATCTTGAGGTTTCAAGGTAGACTATGCATTTCCTATGTTTATAGGTTGTGAGAAAGAATTTTGGCCAAGGGCTATGAGTCGCAGTATATAATTCATCCTAGATCGACGAAGATGTACCATTACTGAAAGGAGATTTATTGGTAAAGTAACATAAAGCGGGATGTGGTAAACATTATTGCTAAGTACATGGTGTGTCAACAAGTAAAGGTAGAGCACTTGAGGCCTGATGGTTTATCTCAAGAGATCAATTTGCCTATGCGGTAGTGGGAAGTTATTAATATGGATTTCACGATCGATCTTCCACGATCTTAGAATCAGTTGGATTTGACTTTGGTCATCATGGATGGGATGACTATGTCCACTTACTTTCTTCTAGTAAGGACAAATTATTCTACTGAGGTCTATACAAAGTTATTTATTCAAGAGATCGTGAAGTTACATGATCTGCCCATTTCTATTAATTCTAATCATAGTACTCAGTTCGCATTGTACTTTTGGCACTTGTCTCAAAGAGGTTTAGGAAATAAGGTGAACCTTAGTACCACTTTCCACCCATAGAAGGATGGACAAGCAGAAAAGACTATCTAAAGTTGGATGATATGCTTCAAGCTTGTGTTATTGATTTTGGTGGTAGTTGGATTGATCATTTTCTTCTCATTGTGTTTGCGTATAATAATAGCTATCACTTTTACATTGGAAGGGCCACTTTTAAGGCTTTGTATGGTAGGAGATGTTGTTCTCATATTGGGTGGTTCAAAGTTGGTGAGACAAGGTTATTTTGTCTTGACTTGATTCATCATGCTATAGAGAAGGTGGAGGTAATTCGGGAAAGGCTTAAGACTGCCCAAAGTCTCCAAAAGTCCTATGTAGATGTGAAGTGAAAGGAGTTGGAATTCAAAGTTGGAGATTGGGTGTTCTTGGAGGTATATCGGATGAAAGAGGTGATATAAATTGGAAAAAAGGGAAAACTCAGTCCCCATTGTGTAGGTCCATTTTTGGTTTCAAAGAGAGTGGGTAATGTTATTTATGAATTAGATTTGTCTTCTAGTTTGTGGTCTATTCAATCGGTCATCCATGTTTTGATGATGAAAAAGTGTGTAGGTGATCCGTCCTTCATTGTTCTTCTTGAGAATGTTGGTATTTTTAATTCTTTGTCTTATGAGGAAGTCCCAGTTCAAATTTTGGATCAAGTCCATTGGTTTTAGAATAGGGATGTGGCTTTGGTGAAGGTTCCATGGAGGAACCAAAAGGTTGAAGAATATACTTGGGAAGTCGAGGAGGACATGAAGTAAAAATACCTGTTCTTGTTCCTCGTTCCAAAAAATTATGCTTGAGGTATGAGTTTTCTTGGCATCCTTGTTTTTTCTCCTTTTTAACGGTAAGAGTGGGTGTGATTCTATGATAAATTGTGCTAAATGATACCTTGACCCATTATTCGAGGATGATTACTCCAAAGGCAGGAGAATGAAATACCTCATATGTTGGCTGCTAAAAACTTTTAAGTATTAAACTCATTTTCCTTACTATGACTCACTGTATGAGTTGTAGGGTCTTACTACGGGTCTTGAGACACCAATCGTAGCATGTCCAGTATGTTTGCCTAGTGTTCAGCTTTGAGTATGACTTATACCTTCTGAGTTGTTAGGACTTATTACGAGTCAAATAGTCCAAATTGTAGGAAAACTAGTGTACTATCCCAAGGTTTTTGATATCGCTATGACTAGACACAATAAGTCATATATACTTATTACGAGTCATAATGTGTCTTCTATCAGGTAACTAGTGAAGGGCCTTGGTGGTTCTATCTTTACTAAGACTTGACCCAACGAGTCACAGGGTCACATTAAAAGTCGCATAGTGCTTCTCGTAACCAAGCCAATGTTGGTGCCCATGGAAACTGTCTAACTAATTACTAAGGGTCATGAGTTGTAGGGTGGCCCTATAAGTCACAAGGTCACCCGTAGTGACTGGGTGACAGTTTTCAGCTTTTATTTAATGTGCACTTTGGTCATTTGCCTCCTTACCCCCATAGACCCTATGTCCATAAAACACCAATTAGAGTTATTTTCAAAACTTTAACGTATCAAATACTTTCTTCATTCTCTCAAATCCCTAATTCATGAGAAGGCTAGCATTTCAAGAGAATTGGTTATCTAGGCTTCTAAAGATGGTTTCATCTTTGAGTTTCTAGGTGATTAAAGTATGTATCTCTCTTCCTAAACTTGTATTTTCTTAATGGCATAAAAATTGATTTATTTTTCACATTTTTTTGGTTTTGGGTTTCGAATTATGGGTTGAGGGTTTTGGATGCTACTTATTTGAATGTTTCCCCCATGATTATAATTAATTTGTTATGCATTGAATTGTTGGTTTATACACTCATTGAGCTGCATGGGATTGGTGAATGAATTTAGGGGTACAAGGATTCACCAAACTTGTGAACAATGGAATTAGGGATGCAAGGATTCCCCAAATAATTGGAATTTTGGTATTGAAATTGGTAAGATCCCTAACCCACTTGCATACATGTTTTTGGAATATGATTCAATCAATTGGATGACTTATTTATTTAAAAACTAATGCATTGCATAAATGGAAAAATGGTTAAGGGTGGCATTGAATACCTTGTGGGGTACAAGGATTCCCTCAAATGGATAATAATAATCTTGAAAACTTTGTGGGGTACAAGGAATCCCCCAAGTTGATTTTAATAATGGAGTCTGGGATAGAAAGATTCCCCAAGTGATGGCTGAATGACATTCTCTTTCAAGCTATAGTTTGTATGATGATGCCACTTAATAATGCCTTTATAATTGACTCCTTACTGTAATGGTTGGGTTATGTGTTAAATATTTTAATTGGGCTTAATCGGGATTGTGTTACCTAGTCGTGAAGGTGTGAGTCCCAAAATGAAAGCACTAAAATCTCACTTTTTTCGATGCAAAGGTTGGTCTAATGACCGTGGGCTTATGTCACACTATACATATTTTAATATCATGGTTCACGTAGGGTTGGAGGATTCCTTAGCCTTCTATAATATTCTTGATTCTTATGGGTAAGATGCACTAGGGCACGACCAAGGGGAGACACTAGACCCATATAGCCTGTGGGTAGTTTTATGATGGTAAAGCTACAAATCCTTGCTAAGGTTTTC
Source organism: Capsicum annuum (assembly GCF_002878395.1). Lineage (NCBI taxonomy): Eukaryota > Viridiplantae > Streptophyta > Magnoliopsida > Solanales > Solanaceae > Capsicum > Capsicum annuum. Next base: position 104,107,777 of record NC_061118.1, on the reverse strand, counting down.
AAATTGCATGCTAAGACTTGTTCCCTACCCCAAAATGTTATATATATGCATATGCATATTCTTGGGTGTATTTGTATTATTGGATTGTTTTTGGATTATTTATTATGACATTACTTTATCCCTTATCCCTAAGTTACATGCTAGCACTCAACCCAATAACCATTTCTAAATGTTTTATCCCCACGTGATTCAAGCACCGAAAATAATTTTTCTTTTCTAATACAGTGACTAGGTAATCGTAGGATAGCTCATGAGTCAGATTAAAGTGGTGAGCTTCGATGCTTTGGAAGACCTTATTTCATGTTTTGGTTTTCTATTGGCATACACTATTCTATTAGCTGTTTTTGGCTATCATCGGGGAAATATCCTGACTTAGATTGTCTTTTGTTTTGATAGAGGCTTTGTGGATATTTCTATGGACTTTGGTATTGATTATTTGTTCTTTTGGAATATCTTAAATGTCTTTGAATTTACCTTTTCTATCTTGCTATATGTTCGGAATTCATTTTTTTCTAGTGTGTATGATATCTTTTACTAGGCAATAAAAGTGGTCTCTAGTCCTCGGTGGACTTGAGATACCCGTCACAGCCAAGCCTTAGTTCGTGTCGTGACACATTGCTTCCAAGTACAACTAATGGGGGTTCACAACCCATATACTTTCTTAATACTCTATCCCAATCTCAATATTCATGTCTCATGTACGACTCATGGACTATGATAGAGGATTTTGTTAAAATCTCTCATTTTTGTTAAAAATTACTGTCTCCTCTATGGTTCATATGTATCATGATTGTATGTGTGCTATGAGAATGTAATACTCACAACCAAACTAGTATGAATATTTCAAATCCATTGTATATATGTACATATGAGCTCAGAATCTACTCAATGTGGCAACCATCCATGATTTAACATAAACATTGTACTAGTAGAATAAATAACCAAGTAAAACATCACTAATATCATATTTACTTATTTAAGCCCCCACATGAGCAATATGTCAACTACACAGGAATATCATGCACATACAGTCTCGTAATATAAAATATAGCCCTCACGCTGGTAATTCACAACAACTACATTCTCAGGTCATAGCAACAATAATATAAGCCCCCACACGGGCACATAATAGTAATAATAACATAAAAGTATGTTTTCCATGATTATCACCCATACCCATAGCATGCGTTTTTATAAACATTAACTATCCAGCCCACTCTAAAGAAAGTTAAGCCATAATATACCTCCGTCGAAATCCAAGCTTAAAGACTTTCAACATGGAGTTGTCCCTTTTTGAAATGCTTTAAAATTAACTAAAACATGCAAACATAGAATCTATGCATTAAAAGAAAGTCAACAATACCTATATTGCCCATTTCTGAGTCAAGGTCAAAACAAAACCTCAAAATGGGTTTTAAAAATAAAAGGGTACAATAAAAGTTTTTGTTTTGAGAAACCTTACACATGATTAAAGAAATCAATAGGATAAAACTCAAGTGAAAACAAGTCAAAAATTATGTTTAAATCGAAGAAATACCATTTGTGCCTTTCAGGACAGAAATCCCCAAATATCAATTTGAAATCCCTATATGTATGGGTTTTAAATGATATACTCGAAGTAAAATATTTGAGATAGTGATTTAGAGCTTACTCAAGCTTGAAAATAAATGAAATTACCCAAAAATCACTTAACTCGAAGCTCCACAACTCCAAAATGGAAACAAAAATGAGAAAATAAACTTTTATACCTGTCCATTTATGACCGCTAAAGCGGTCATTGCTTAAGCGTGAGTTGAATGCTTAAGTGGTTCAGCCTAGAGGAGATTGGCTGCAAAAGTGGCCACCTACTGCTAAAGCGGCAATCTCTTAAGCAGTCAAGCATCTGATTTAATGATAGTTGATTGTCAATGTTGTGCCACTAAAGCGATGCATTAGCCGCTTAAGAGACTACCACTTTAGCGGTCCTTAGGCTATAGAAGCGGCAGCACCAGCAACTTTGCTATGTTCGAAAGATACCCATCCACCGTTTGAGATTCATTCAGATTCATGTGAAGGAAAACAAAATATGCTACTAGACTAAAGTAGACATTCCAGGCTCAATGGCAACATCAGATTTTCAAAAAGAGATTGTTTTCACAAAATTGACCCTCGAGAGCCAATATCACTAAATTTTGAACAAAGGATCGAAATGAGATCTAGAAGCCATAAGATCAAACCGAACATGTTACCAACAAAAAATCAACTTTCTAGATCTATTGGCGCAATCTATTTTGCCATCTAACACATAGAAAAACAAATATTTACAGAAGTCTACTATGATCCCTTTTTAACCTCTTAAACCCACAATTTCATATAAAAAGTTCCGGATTGTATCCAAAATCGTGTCAACCATACCAAACCCCAAAAATAATATATAGCAGCCACGGGGAAGGGTAAAATTATCAAAACACATAAAATAGCAAAAATTTCACACAATCATGTCCTTACAATAGCCACCAATAAAAATCTAATTCACCCTCGAACTAAAGGAAAGTAAAATACCTGAATCAGAGAAAAGTTGTAGATAACTATTATGCATGTTGGACTCGACCTCCCAAGTAGCCTCATCTACAAAAAAGTGTCTCCATTCAACCATTGCTACTGGAATATCTCTAGAATGGAATCACCGAACATCCCGAGCTAAAATTTAGTTTGAATCTTCCACAAAGGACATCATCTTATCTAACTGCACTGTGTCTCAATGAAAGACATGAGACACATCCCAAATATATTTTCGTTGCATGAATAAATAAAAACTAGATGAATAGCTCAAAAATCTGGGAGGGTAATTCTAACTAGTAAGCTACATCCCTAATAGTACGAAGGATCTCAAATGGCCCGACATACCTAGGGATAAACTTGTCCCTCTTCCTAAACCAAATCACACCCTTCATGGGAAACACACAAAGGAAGACTAAATCACTAACACTAAATCTCAAGGCATGAAATCTATGATCCACATAGTACTTCTACCTACTTTGAGCCATTAAAATTCTACTGCCAATGACCCAAATCTATCAAGAGACTCGCAAAGCAAGTCCATACCTCAAGGTCTAATCTTAGAAACCTTAAACCAACCAACTGGAGAGAGACAATGTCTATAATATAAAGCCTCAAAAGGTGCCATATCAATACTTGAATAGTATCTATTATTATATGCAAACTCGTCCAAGGATAAATGTGGCTCCCACCAAGCTCCAAAGTCTATAATATAAACATAGAGCATAACTTCACAAAACTGAATAGTCTGTTCTGACTCACTATTGGTCTGGGGTGATAAGATGTCCTATGATTAAAATGTTTACCTAACTCCTCCTAAAAGGTCTTCCAGATGTGAGAGGTAAAAATTAAACCTCTATTTGAGATAACAAACACTACTAGATTATGGAGATAACCTCTAAACACTGAAGGAAAATAGAATAAGATGAAATAAGCAGATTTGGTCAATCAATCCAAGATGACCCAAACATTGTCAGATCCATGAAAATTATGAGGCAACCTAGTGATGAAATGCATAGTGATCTATTCTCACTTCCACTCAGGAATGGGTAACCTCTAAAGAAACTACCAGGACTCAAATGCTTGGATCTTAACTTGTTTACAACATAGGTAACAAGCTACAAAATCTACACATCCTTCCTCAGACCCCCCATCAATAGTATTATCTCAAAGCACGATACATATTTGTCACTCCTGAATAAATGGAGTACCTAAAACAATGATCCTCCTCCAAGGTCAGTCTCACCTAATCACCTACTCTTAAAGCCCAAATTCGGCCTCCAATCCTCAAAATACCATCAGAGTCATGTGAAGCTTCCTAAGCCTCTCCACTCAACACTTTATATTAAATCAGTCTCAAACCAATAATATTAAACTAGTTCTCCAGAATCTGCTCCATCAAAGAAGATTTAGCCTCAAAAAATGCCAAAGCATACCTAAGTGTTTAAATATGAAGACTAACCATATAATTAGGCAATGACTAAACCTCTAAGGTAAGAGGCCTCTCATGGGTCAAAATATCCATCAATCTACCCATACTAATCGACTTTCAACTGAAGGCATCTGCAATTATATTAGCTTGCCTGGATGATAGAGAATAGTAAAATTATAATCCTTAATAAACTCAAGGTAACGATGTTTCCTAATATTAAGATCTCATTGGGTGAAGGAATAGAAAGAAATATGGTGACCTTAGAAGGTCTCTCAATGGACTCCATGGAAAAAGTGTCTTCATAACTTCAAAGCGAATACAGCCATGCACAATTCCAAATTGTGGGCATAGTAATTCTTTTCAAGAGGCTTCAATTGTCAAGAAGCATATACAATTAACTTACTATCCTCCATCAACATGGCACCTAACCCAACACAAAAGCATTATAGAAGACGAAAAATCCTACGCCCTCCTTGGCTAATTTCAAGATAGGAGGTTAATAACGCTTTCAGCTTTAGAATGCTCGCCTCACAAGTATTAGACCACTAAAAGGAAATCTTCATCTAAGACAACTTTGTCAAAGGAGCTTCAATAGATAAAAAAACCCTAAATAAAACATTAATAATAGCTTTCTAATTAAATAAAACTCTAAATCTCATTAGGAAAAGTAGGCTCAGCCTAATTACAAACCGTTGTAATCTTGGATGAATCAACCATGAGATCATCATTGGTCATAACATGACCAAAGAAAGAAATGCACTCCATCCAAAACTCACTCTTTGAGGACTTTACCTAGAACTTCTCATCTGTCAATCGCTAAAGTAAAATCCATAAATGCCCTTCATAATGACTGTATCGAGTCTGAAAAGCTATCATAGGAATAGCCAAACCCCTAATCCTCATCTAGTTAGACCCATACCTTAAGACCACTAAAGAAAATACCAAAGCACCCTGAAGCTCGTAGAAATAAATCATTAATACGAGAAAGAGGATACTTATTCTTAATCTTTACCGTGTTCAATTGCCGATAATCAATACACATTCATATAAACCCATCTTTTTTCTTCATAAATAAGACAAGCACCCCAAGGTGATACACTAGGATGGATAAACCCATATCCAACAAATTTTGCATCTGGTCCTTTAATTTCTTCAACTCTATTAGGGTCATGCTATGATAAGGAATAGAGATGGATTTGGTGCCCAACTCAACATCAGTAGTAAAGACAATATCACAATATAGAGGCATACTAAGCAAATCCATAGAAATAACTTCCATGAGCTTATAGACAATACAGATCGATTAAAAAGGAGGTAGTGAAGCAATACTAGTATAATGAAGATATGCCAAATAAGACAAACCTCCCATCTCAACCAAAAAATGAGCATAAAGAAAGGATATAATTCTCTTCAAACTTGAATGAGGCGCATCTTTCCAAGATATCCTTGGCTCACCTGACAAAGCCAAAGTCAAAATTTTAGCATAAAAATTTAGAATAGCATGATAAGGAGCTAAATAATACATACCCAAGATGATATCAAAATATACCATATCTAGGATGATCAAATCTACACAAGTATCACACCTAAAAAGGTCACAACCCAAGATCTGTACACTTAATCCAGAACTAAATATCCTTCTACATATGTAGATACACAAATAGAAAAGGAATGAGGCTCACAAGTAAAGTCAATACTAAAAGCAAAATATGCAAACACATAGAAGAAAGTCAACCCTAGATCAAATAACACAAATATAGATAAAAAAACAAACTAGGACAATACATGTGATACCAACATCAAAAGCCTCCGCCCCAAGTCTAGTGGGTATCGAATAACACTAACACATCTACCACAGATTGATCATCCCTACGACAACCAATATAGGTTCCACCACCTCTGCTCTACGCATCTTTAGTAGTATCTCTACTACCCTAAGAGTCACCTCTCACTAACATTATAGGAGTAGGTTTGGAAAAACAGTAAGGAAAATCCTTAGATACATAACCAAACTCATCACACATATAGAAACCTCTACGGCATGACTCAATTTAAGATAGTATGGCTGAGCTAAAATGACAATCCTGGGACAATGCCCGACTGACCAAAGCCGGTGAACCAGAAGACCTACCACCTTAACCTTGTGAAAAATCCTGCGCTGGTCTACTATAGTAACTACAAGAAACACTGAAATCTTTTCCTCAAGAGGTGTGACTATTGAACTCAGTCAAATAGCACACTTTCTTTGTGTCTCTTTGAGAATCTCAAGTAATAGACTCATTCATTATTTCATGATCCACTATACATTAAGATAACACTTTTAACACTACCGTCTCGGCAGTAGCCAACTAAAAATAAATATCCAATCCCTTCAAAACTTCTGAATCTTCCTAGACATAATAGAAATATTGGCAAACAAATTTATATAAGGCATGGAAATATGCCTCATACTCGGTGATAATCATGGATCCCTAATCTAGATGATCAACCTTGCCTCTTCTCTGACCCCTCAAACTCTATGGCATAAACTGTCCAAAAATCCTCAACAAACTGATCCCAAGTCATCTCTGGCAAACCAAAGGGTCTGCAACTAACAAGGGACCTCTACCAATCCCAGGCTACATCTCTTAATTTGTAGGCAGTGTAATAAACCCTATCTAATCGGAGCGATCCACGTTTATGTAACTTCTACCAGAAATTAATCAAGAACTCATAGGCATCCTCGCCAGCAACACCACTAAACTTAGGGTAACCTAAGTGAGTAAATCTCTCAAACCTCTTTTAATTCTCAGAAGAAATAATTGTAGCCATCATAATAGGAGGTATAGTGAATCTGGCCGGTAGTGATCTCACTTGAGGGGGTAACATAGATTAAGGTCAAATTTCTAAACTCAAAATACCACGCTTGGATACTAGCATGGAAGGAGAAACAACACTCGGATTTTGTGAAATATCATAAGCAAATAATGGTACTAATGGTGGAACCACACTCGAAGCCAAAGGAACTTCATAGCAAACATAGGAACTAACGGAGGTACAACTCTCAGAGCTAGAGAAACACCATAAGCAGACTCTGGTACAGATTGAGGTATAATACTCAGATCTGAAAGCACACCATCAGTAGTCTCTAGTACCAATTGAGGTACAATAATCAAAGTTATAGGCACACTAGGGACACTCAAGGTGACACCCTCTAAATGAGTAAGCGGATAAATCAATAAACCCTGCATGATTGGGGTAGTAGTACTCTATAAAATCTGAGTTGACCCCATACCTCTAGAATGCTCAACCTCAAGCTCAGGGGAGATCCCTCGAGTACTACCTCTAGAAGGCTCAGATCCTTAAGCATTTCCTCTACCTCAAGCTTATTCGAGACTCATGACTCATCCCCAAGGTTAGAATATATCCTTGGATGCTAGTTTAATATTCCTAGCCTCACAAGATGTAGTCCTCACCATCTATGCAAAAAAGAGTGAAGTTTTCTAAGGTATGCAAAAATCCTCATAATAAGGAACAAAGTAAGGAAGTTTACTAAAGATTCTTATATCTTCTCAATGATAGATACAAATGTCTATGTTTCGATTTGTGAGACTCTACCAGATGCCCTAATCTTACCCTAATGAGACCTAAGAACCTGAATGCTCTAATAATATATTATCATAATCTAAAAACCAAGGTCATGATAGCACTTATCATGGTAAAGCTTTGATAAGTAATCCAATCAACAAAACTAATTTACAATAAGAAAAACACAACACAATTTCCAAGTTGAGACTTCTAGAGCAAAGTCAGAGCATACATGTAGAACAATAGACAAAGTCTAAAAAATAATGATACCATAGCCATCCCAAAGCATAGTGTAAAAGTGTAAGAACAACCTATATATAACTCAAAACTGGAAATACAACTGAATCTAAAGGAAAGCTAAAAATCTATCTCTGAATAAAAAATAATGACATCAATAGGAGAGGAGAAGGTTTGGGGTCTACATAGTAGGTAAAGAGCGACCAATACCTCAATAATGACAATGATCATCCTCTCAATCTTAACTATCGTGCAACATACTCATTCATGTATCTATATTGAAAGAGCACAATAGGTATGATTATAGTCAACTTGTACTTAGTAGGTATTGTAAACCGACTTAGCAAAGTAGAAAATATGGTATATAAATACATACTATGAGTACGTCACCAGCAATAAAAAAATATCACAAACAATAGCTCACATCGTCTCCAATAACAATTTTAAATATAACACAGCAACAAGAGAACTAATACGTAAAAGAAAACAAAAATAAATATACATCCAATAAATCATTGTAGCATGACACTGAAGATGTGTAATGTATGAAATGCAATAATGTATATAAATATAATGTTATATGACCCATGAGATATTCGTAACCCATATACTTTCTCAATATTCAATCCCAATCTTAATGTCCATATCTCCTCACTAACTCATGGTCTATGATGGAGGATTTCATAAAAATGCCTTAATTATATAAATTGATCAGAAAATAAACTGCTAAACATGAAATTACTCCTAAGAAATCAAAAATCAGCAACTAGAGAAGAGTAGATGAAGAAGGGAACACACAGAGTCAAACCAAAAGAAGAGAAAATTGCATAAATGTAAAGGATAGATAGTAAGACATACAACTACACAAATTAATATCATCAAGGTGTGCATCAAACACCAAGACACACAACACCAATGGAGGATAACACCACACTCTTAGGTGGACTCAAAGGGATAAACTCCTCAAGCACCCACCTTTCTTGTAAAAATGTCAACTCAAGTGAATCCATACTCAAGCTAACCCTAGTTTCAATGTCTTTTCCAACACCTACACAACAATGGCTTTTCCAAGCCCTACACTAAGGAAAGAATTCAACCTCAAATCCAAACCTTTAAGTTCTTGAGCACATTCTTCTTTGCCTTGGTTTGAATCATGGCATCCCACTTTCTTCTAGAAAAGATAACATCACAAGGGAGTTTGTCAAGTCTTCTCCCTTGTTTCACCTCTTCATCTTTTTTTCGAAAATTGGGATTTAGTGCACTATGCATTTGTCGTATCTCTTCAATGGTTTGTATGCAATTTTCAGCCTGGAAAATGAAGCGATCACAATGGTCATTGATGCAATCAAATGTGGAATTAAAATTATTTGCAACCATGGTACCTTAAATAAAGAAACAAACCTACAAAATGAACAAACAAGTTCGTTCAAATATACTCACCAACTCTCTCACTCTTGGATTCTTACCTCATACTTGGTCTCACAAGTGTTGAAACTTTGGCATGTACTTGGCAACTAAGCGAGGGGTGATTCTAATTTGGCCAGAATGGATTTTCATTTGATATGACTCAAAGAAAATTGCGTACAGACTTGAAACAACAAGTTACAAGGAATTACAAACAATAAAAGCACAAAAGAAATGTAGACACAAAACAAAAAACTCTAGACTAATTATCAACATAGTAGGTAGTTACTAGTTTGGTAATTAGTGGTACAATCAACACAAAAGCAACTAGAAATAATAAATGGAAACTTAGAAATCTAATTTAGGACTCCATTTGGTTGTTTATATAAGCGATGATGTGGTAACTTTCTATTGGACGTCAGTTTTCAAAATTTTCAAATCCCAATTCATTTGTTTTGGCCAAACACACTTAGGAGAAGAAGAAATTTCTATTTTATGGGGGGGAAATTGCAAGTTTGAAGCCTCTTTGGAGCTTCAAATGAATTCAAAATGGATTGGTCCCATCAAGTGTACTTTCAATAGTACTTTCTTGTCCCCTTGTCCCCTCTTCCTTTTTGGAAGACTTAGAATATGCTAGGGAATATTCTTTTGCAAACACTTAGTACACTATCTTTCTTCTCCCTTTTTGGATCAAACAAGCTACTTGAATATTCTTCTTCAACAAGATTTAAAGATGATGGATGAACAAGATAAATATTCAAGAGTTGACCAAGGTTTGACCACTAGGCAAATGAACCCCAAATTCAAATTTTCTTTAAGATCTAGGTTCCTTTAGCTATGACAAGTTCGAACATCAGCAAATCAGCCATAACACGCCAAAAACAAGGTATTCACCATGAAATCTAACCACAAAAAGATTCAAACAAGGCATAACAATGGTGGATCTAGCTCAAAAACAACCAAATCTTGTTCTAAACTTTGATCTAGAACCTTTAAGTGCCAAAGAACAAGAATCTAATACTAGAAATAATCAAAATAAGCTAAAAATTAGTAGATCTAAGTTGAGAAATTCGGATCTACTATCAAACGCACAAGATTCAACACTTTTTTTTTATTTTTCTAACTCTAGACTCTTTTTTTGTTGAGATTTATTTAAATCCAAGGCTTAGAGTTATGGGAACAACTCTAATACATGACTCTTGATACCAAATGATAAGAAAATAAACTACTAAACACGAAATTACTCCTAAGAAATCAAAAATCAGCAACTAGAGAAGAGTAGATAAAGAACAGAAAACATGGATTCAAACCAAAAGAAGAAAAAATTCCATAAATGTAAAGGATAGATAGTGAGACGTACACCTACACCAATGAATAGCACCAAAGTGTGTATCAAACACCAAGACACACAACACCAATGGAGGATAACACCACACTCTTAGGTGGACACAAAGGAATCAACTCCTCAAGCACCCACCTGTCTTGCAAAAATGTTAACTCAAGTGAATCCATACTCAAGCTAACCCTAGTTTCATTGTCTTTTCCAAGAACTACACTACAATGGCTTTTTCAAGCCCTACACTAAGGAAAGAAAATATAATTTGAGTTTCACTCAATCAATTCTTCAAAACCTTAGGATAATAGAAGCCTAATTGTCTATTTATACTTATTACAAACAAAGAGTAAAATACCTTTAATGAAGGGTACTTCTTTGGAGTGTAAAATAGAAGTCTTAAAAGACCATAATACCCCTAATTTGAGGTTCCTTTAGAGTGTATCCAAGGCTGCGTTAGAGTATATTCATGGCCCCTCTTTTTATATTAGCAAGTACACTCTCTTGAATGAATGCCATATACTTTCACTAGCCTCTATCTTCATAAATGGCGACTTATATTTTGGACTTGATGAATGGCGCCTCTTTCATGCTCGCAAAACTGAGTATGGTTCATTCTTCAAGGCTTATGGTCATTGGATTAGCGTCAAGGAAAGTATCCAAGCAACCTTTCACGCATGGGATTGCTTTATGTCTTTCTTAAAATAGGCCTTCCTAGCATATTCTCGTGCCCTCGGGGTGACCAAGTCATGTGACTTTAGGTGTTGGCCTCTAAAGAAGTCATCAAAAGCTAAGATGGCCATTTAATTTGTATCAACAAATAATGGTTTCTCCTTGATGGTACAAATATATCATGAAAGTATGTATACTATGAGAAAGTAATACTCACAATAAAACCAATAACAAGATCTCATATCCATTCAAAATATGTACACGTGAGCTGAGAATCTATTAAATGTGGCAACCATCCATTATTTAGTATAATCATTTTACCATTAGAATAAATATGCAAGTAAAACATCACTAATATCATATTACCAATTTAAGCCCCCACACAGTTAATATGTCAACTACACTAGCATAGAATGTACATATAATCAAGTCATATCAAATCAATCCTATAAATGAGTAGTACATAATAAATATCATGTCAAGACACCAAAAATAATAATAAATACCCTTGCATGGGCAAAAAAAAGTTATAATAACGTCAAAATACATTTTACATGATTATCACCCATACCCATAACATGATATTACATACATATTAACTACCTAGCTCAGCCTGGTGAAATTTAAACCACAATATACCTTATGATATCAAAATCCAAGCCTAAAACCCTTCAGCATGGAGCATTCTGGTTTTGAACAGCCTTAAAATGAACTAAAAATACAAATATCGAATCTATGCATTAAAAATACTAATGATACCGATATTGTCCATTTTCGAGTTGGGGTAAAGGGGAACCCTAAAATGGGTTTTTTGAAATATAAGGGTAAAATAAAAATTTAGAGAATACTTACCCATGATTAAAAGAAAACATAGGATAAAACACCAGTGAAAATGGGTTAATAACAATGCTTGAATCAGAGAAATACCATTTATCTTTTGGGTCACAAATTTGCAAATCCCGATTTGATATACTTTAAAAGGGTTTTAAATGATATACTCGAAGTAAAATAATTGAGATAGTGATTTAGAGCTTAACCAACCTTGAAAATGTAAGAAATATCTCAAAAGTAACTTAACTCAAAGCTATAAGTCTCAAAAAAGAAAGAAAAAAATAAGAAAATAAATGTTTGTAACTGTCCAACTATGACTGCTAAAGTGGTCAAATAACCACTTAAGCGATATAACCACTTATGCTAACATGGGAATTATTGTTTATCTAGTTTCTCCCTAGACAAAGATTTTGAAAATTCTGGTCTAGCATAGCATTAGTCATAATTTGACTATGTGATTTTATAGGAAAATTTAGGAATTATTAAGGTCTTGGTTTGTGTGTTTGATTGTAATTTGTGTTAGATGATGAGTTTAGGATATCATAGAAATGTGTTGTGCATAAAATTATTTTGTAGAACTTTGATTATAGTAATTATTGTGAAAGGGTTAAATTATAATATTGGATTTTGAGAAGTTTATCCTGAAATTTCCAAATCTAGGATCGAGTATCGAGCTACTGGTTTAGGGTCGATGCAATAACAAAAGTGCCTCTTATTGTAGGGTCTAAATTTCTATCGTAGTGATAGTTCATTATGGCCTAGGTAGTTATCCTCTATTGTAGTGATGTAGTTGTAGTGACAAAAGCACCGTTACAGCAACGAAAGTGCTAAATTCCAATTTCACTATTAGACAATCCATTTTTCATTACCATTTTTCTAAATAAAATATCAAAGGGCTAAGCTAGGGTAATTATTCATAAATTTTTAGGTTTTTGCATCATTAAGGTAAGGTTCCTTTATACTTAAAACTTAAAATTACACCTCTATATTTGTGTGACTATATAAATCATGATCGTGGGGGAATATTGAATTTTTCTCTAAGTTGATGAACTGGTGGGAGCTGCTAAAGAATGATGTTATTTTCAATTGTTATTGATACTGGGGTGCTAGAAAATACTTCCAATGGTAGAATTCATGATTATAATCTAAATTGTAAGGTATTCAAAGAGCTTAAAGGGTAGAAAACCCAAAGTTGATAATAAGGTTAAGCTCATGAGTTACTTTAATAAATGTGAGTTTCTAATTTCTTATGAAGTGTGGATTATTGTTGTAAAGTCTTTGTAATTGTTTTAATAAATCAAGAATGAGTGAGAATCAAATGAAAAGGCAATGAATTTTTGAGTAAGGAATAAAGGTAGGTTTTGGTTTAGTAGAAGTAAGGACTTGCTTGACTCTGTCATCAAATGTGATTTTGATGTTTGTGATTATCTTTTGGGAATGAATTGTAATTATTAGTTGTATCATGCATTTAAAATATGGTTTTGAGATGGTATTTAGATTATATATAGATTGGGTGTTATACCGACAATGTTATATGGATTGGGTATCATGCTAACACTTTTTTAACTGGTGTCATATTGACATTAGAACATGGATTGAGCTTATCCCCTATAGGTCATAGTTGAGAGTCCCTACCTACTTTAGTATATGTATACATCTTGAATGGATGTAATAATCCTTTCTTTTGTATTTATATTTATGTTGACTATTGTTGAGAAAATCTTCCTAAGTGTAATTGATTTACTTGTTGACCTTTGTCCTGGTTAGACAAAGTGTTATAACTAAAAATTCTAGTAAACTAATTGTGAGTTGTATGTTGATTATTGTTACTTGCATTTCTTTTGCTTATTTGTATGTTGTTGAGTTGAGTCAGTTGATGATGCCTACCACTACATAGGTTATGTACTGATACTACCTGTACTCTTCTTTTCGTTAAGTACAACTATGTTTCAACATTTAAGATGAGACATTGACTCTAGTCCATGACTCCAACATCGATTCAAGGGTGAGAACCTAGTTTGAGTATCCATTGGATCATCTCTACTTGTTTAAGTACTTCATATTTGGACAATAACACTTCTTTAATTAGTATTCTGGATAATATTTAGACTTGGTTTTGGATACTATTTATATGTTCTTGTATGGTGAGTCATGGGTCTCGGGGGTTGTGATAATTAGAGATACTTCTACATTCTCTTTTGTTTTTGGATATTAAATAAGTTAGTAATATTTTGGTTTTGGTTAATATCGTTTTTAGTGAATTAAATAGTAGTTATTTGAGAAATGCAACTTGTGAAGGTCTGAGATAGTTTGGTATAGGTTGGATTGGATGGTTCTCCCACATTAGAGTTAGTGATGCCATTCATGATTGATTGGGTCATAAAATATATGATTTTATTTTTTTGGGAACCAGGGTCGGTCAGGGGTTGAGCAACACCCCTAAGCTTTATAATTCATCAAAATAAGCAAGTACATGGAAGACGCCCAAAACAAAATGTCCAAAATATACATAATATATGATAATAAGGATTAAGCTTCTAACAAGAAACCTAGTAGCATAATCCCTATGTACAGATAAAACCGAGTAACTAGGTTATAAAAAGGAGAAGGAATGTGCAAGGAATCAATGCACCTTGATTCTTCTCATTTTATTCTTCTAAAGTTGAGAACACCCAAACAATCAAGACTTAGGGAACCTTTCACCTCTGCAGAGAGCTTCTGAATATATAAGTATTGATGAAGGTGGTCAATATTATGACTAATTTTAGATAGAAAATAAGCCACAAGGTTAGCCTCCCTATAGCATGTTTGCAGATGAAAAGATGAAACTGGGACATCAGTCTACTAAGAGACTCAAGAGAATGTTGTAGGTGCCAAAGAGGTGTAACTTGTGCTCTTATCCACCTATAAGAAACTCAAAATCAACTTCTTACGATGACCTATTGAATTTCATTTTTCAAGTACCAAGACAGGCCTAAATAACAGCTTCTACTATAGCCTAGTTATGTGTACCATGCACTAAAGTTATAGCCTAAGAATAAACGAGGTCACCATGATGGTCCCTTACAAAGCCTTCATCTCCTACACTTTCTTAATTACATAAGGAACTACTATCAGGTCCAACATGACAACATTAAGGGGTGGTTTAGCCCAATATACATTAGTATCTTTAATCTCTTGAGTATATATTTCAACAAATGTAATCAACTTCTTCCACCAATCTTCCAGCTAATGTAAGGAAAAATTATGAGTAACAAGAAATAAATATCTTTATTGATCAATAATATCACTCTAGAAAGATCAGATTATAGACCACCATATTTAACAAAACATCTTTTTTCCATAAATTTGAATAAATAAAGATCAGAAGATCTTGAGTAATTAGTTTTATGAGAAATATTTACATGTTTATTCTTCAACCACTTCATCCAGATACTCCTCAAAGTTAAAATGATATTATGAACAACCGAAGAAGTTGAGAAGTAACTCTAAATAGTCCTGACAAAATGACTAGCCACTATAATATGCTAACTTGTATCTGTTCTAGGCTGATGACTACAAAAGTAATCTATAGGTGGATGTACAAAAGTGTTGAGCTTTTTATTTTTACGTCATATACATCTTAGTTCTATCAACAAGAAAAATGAGTACTTGAATGGTATGTGTTGATGCCAGGTGAAGGAATTAAGCATGGTAGAAAATCTATGCTTCCTTATCATACTCCAAGTAGATGAGAATCCAAAGTTTCCACTAGAATTAAGCCTCCATATTGGTTGATCAAGGATTCCATATTGAAATAGAAAGGGGGTGTTTTGGATGAGCTGTAATATCTGAAGAGGAACTACTTTATTCAATTTCTGCAGATTCCAGGCTCTATCAGTTAAGAAAAAAGAAACTTGGACATTATTAGATCTAGACTGATAAATTCTAAAAGAAGACCGAGCAAAAATAGACAAAGCAAAAATTGATAACTTGTAAAGATAAAATGTAAAATATATCCATTATATATAATAGATCTATTTTACATTTTATCTTTACAAGTTAGTTATCCGCACCCCCCTACTAATGGTATCAGAGCCCAGTTATTTAAAAAATACAGCAGTAGCATATATGTTTGAATTTAGATTGGATTGAATTAATTATGAGAAGACCATTTAAAAATAGAGAAGCTTTTAGAAAAATTAAAGAATCTTTAATTAGTAATTATTCAGAATATATAAGTCTAAATAAAATAAAAGAAAACCCACAAAGATTAGCCTACCTAATTACCTTAATATCTAGTATTGAAGCAAAATTAATAATCCATTTAAAATCTAGAAGAATGAGACACATACCACCTAATTATGATAAAATCAGATTTAGATATCCACCAAAATATTATAAATATGGTTTAAATGAATAAAGTACAAAAATACAAAGAACTAAAACAAATTATTTCAGAAAAACGTAAAGAACTAAAAATAAGAATAGAAAGACTACATTATAATATATTTGCCGGAGTTAGTGAAAACTCAATAAATACACAAAAAGATGAAATATCAAAATTAGAATCACAAATAGATATCTTAGAATATATATATCAACATGAACTATTCACAATAAAATAAACAAAGAGGAATTTAAAATAGATGAAAAAATATATGAAAATCACGAAAGATTAAAAATAAAAATAGTATTTTCTAATCTAGGAAGAAGATATAAGAAAATAGGTGAGCATTTATATTTAATGTTAGAAAAAGAAGAATTAAAATTAGAAGATAAATTGACAGCTATGGTAAGAATAGAAAGAGAAAATGAAGAAATAGATAGGAAAAAGGAAATACAAAAAATAAAACAACAAACTACAGAACAAATACGAAAAATAGAAGAAACTAAAAATAGCAGGATTGCTGAATTTGAAAAAGAACTACAAATGTTAAAAGATTTGTATGAACAAAGACAAAAGGAAAATGAAGAAAAAGATAAAGAACAAAAATTACTAAACGAGATAAATCAATTTTAAAAAAATTAAAAATAAATAATATAGATGTTGAAGAGACAGATAATTATGATTCAGAAGATAGTGAAACATATACAGAAATATTAACAAATACAAAAAATTTAGAAATCAATGAACAAGAAGTAATCAATGAAGAAAACTTAGAAAATATTAACATAGAAATAAATACTCTTGATAAAAAAGAAGATGAAAATATAATACGTAGAACATCAGAAATAAGAAAACCTACATATTATAAGAATAAGTTTAAAAGATATAATCTAAAGAATGAATATGACAAATGGACACCAAAACAAATAGCTAATAAAAATTATGACTTTTTAGACTTAGACTGTGTAATAGATACAGAAAAAAAATACAATTATGGATAGGATATATGACAAAACAATTATTAGATAATAATATAAACATAACAGATGCACCAGAATATATAGAAAGAACACTAATAGGAACAGTGAAATTATGGTTTTCAAATTTAACTGAAAATAGTAAAAAGGTATTAAGAACTAACAAACCTACAGAAGGAACATCACCAACAACAACTAAACTAACACCTATAGAATTATTAAAAAAATATGAAACAACTGTAAAAGATGAATTTGGTAGTATGACAACAATAGAAGAAGAACAAAATGAAGAAAAAGATACAAATAGAAATTTAATGCTAAAATTAGTAATATGTAATATGTGTTATATAGATGAATATACTTGCGCATTTAAAGAATATTATTATAAAGGAGCATATAATATAGAAGAAAGTAAAGAAATAAAAAAATTATATTTTAATAAATTACCCGAACCATTTAGTTCAAAAATAATAAAGAGTTGGGAAGAAGCAAAAATAGTAGATACTCTAGGAGAATAAAATTTTTACAACAATGGTATAGAAACATATGTGAAAAATATAGAGAAGAATTAAAAATGGAAAAAACATTGATAAGAAATTTAGCATGTTGCAAAAATAAAATAGCACCCCAATTTGGATGTGAAGAAAGATATTATAAGAAAAGAAAAAGACATAAGAAATATAAGAAATATAAAAACTCAAAATATAAATACAAGAAACCAAGAAAAAGATATTATATAAAAAATTATAAATACAAAAGACCATATAGAAAAAAGAAATCTATAAAATAATGTACTTGTTATAATTGTGGAAAATTAGGACATTTAGCTAAAGATTGTAAATTACCTAAAAATCCAAAAAATAAACAAATATCAGAAATAAAAATAGAAAATACAGAATATATGCAGATAGATTATATAGATTATGAATTAGAAAGTAAGGATAGTATATATTAAATTTTAGAAAATGAAACAGATAATGAAATAGATAGTGAAATAGATGAATCAAATGACTGAAGAAGATATAAAAATAATAATAAAGGAAGAATATTTAAATGATGAAGGAACAGACCAAAAAATAATATTTGACAGTAACATATTTGATGAAATAAAAGGAAAAGAATTAGACTTAAGTGTAGAAAAAATATTTAAAATACCAACAATAAGAAATCTATTTACTAAGAAAAAAGAAGAATATTATGTAGTATGCCAAAAGGAACATGTAATAGACTATAGATATGCAAAAGGTAAAGCTAGTATACCACTAGTAACAAAAAGAATAATTAATAAAGAGATAAATGATATAAAAAGTAGAGACCCAATAAAATATGTACACTTTGGAGTTACAGAGATATTAATAAAAGCATGTTTTAGAGAAGGAATTGATACACCAATAGAATTATATTTAGTAGATGATATAATTATAAAACCTGTAGAAAAAAGCATAATAACTGCCATAAAAGGAAATTTAATATACCAAAATTTTAAATTTATAATAAGTGCAAATTATTTAGTAGCGATAATAGATAAAAATATAGATAAATCATTAGTATTATATTGGAAAATATCAGGAATAGAATTAACCCCAGGAAGTAAAATATTTACAGCAAGATGCAAAAATTTATATGTACTAATAACAAAACATAAAATAACAGGAAAAAATAAGATTAACAAAATACGAATAGAAAATCCATTCGAACAAATTGTAAAAACAATAGATTATAATGATTATAGCTATAGAGACATAGATATAGAAGAAAATTTAGAAAGAATAAATGATAGAATAAGTACAACGAAAAGAATAGCTAATGAAAAAGCAGAATCATCAAGCTCATCAAAAAGAACAAGTTATGAAATAAATTCAACAAATAATTTAAACCAATATTATATAACAGGAAAGGTAAATGAAAAAGAATATTTAATACTCTTAAATACAGGACAAGAAGAAAATTATATAGCAAAATATCTAGTAAAAAATGGAGAAATAAAAACTAATTATGATATATGCCCAGATCTACCAATAAGCTTAATAAATAGTAAAAATATAGCAGAAAAAGAAATAATAATAGGAATTAGAAAAATAAAAATAGAATTTGAAGTAAAGGAAGAAATGCAAAAAGCAGATATAATATTTGGAATAAAATGGCTAAAACAAGTAAAACCATATAATATAGAACATACACAATTAACCTTAACATATAACAGAAAAAATTATTCTTAAGAAGAGCCTTAACATAAAATGAAAATATATGTATTAATGAAGATAGTAGTAGAAGGATATTACAGTAGATATTATACGCTTATGATAGATATAGGAGCAGAAGCTAATTTATGTAGATATAATTGCTTACCAGAAAGCAAATGGGATAAATTAAAAACACCAATAATAGTTAAAGGATTTAATAATGAAGGAAGCTTAATTACTTATAAAGCTAGGAATGTAAAAATACAAGTATGAGATAAGATATTAACAATAGAAGAAATTTATAATTATGAACTAACATCAAAAGATATACTTTTAGGAATGCCGGTTTTAGATAAATTATACCCACATATAATAACTAGAACAGATTGATGGTTTACAACACCATGTAAACAAAAAGTAAGAGCAAAAAGAGTTAATAATAAAATAAGAAAGAAAACTGATTAGATAAAAGGAAGTGAAAAAATTACACAAAAGTTAGAAAATATAAAAAATACTGAAGATACAATAGAACTAGTCGTATTTTCGATAAATAAAACAGAAATAACTATATTTTCAATAAATAAGATAGAAATAATTAAGAAAAAAATAGAACAATTATATCGTGAAGATTCATTAAAAGGATGGAAAAAACATAAAACTACTATAAAAATTGAATTAATAGATAAAAATAGCATAATAACCCAAAAACCATTAACATATAATTTTGACGATTTAAATGCAAAGACTATGACATATAATTATTCAATACCAAATAAGATATTAAAAATAAGATAAATACAAGGATATAATTATTTTAGTAAATTCGATTGTAAATCAGGATTTTACCATTTAAAGTTAGAAGAAGAATCTAAAGAATTAACCGCATTTACGGTACCACAAGGATTTTATGAATGGAACGTATTACCATTTAGATATAAAAATGCACTAGGTAGATATCAACATTTCATGGATACTTATTTTAAATATAGATGATATATTATTATATACGAAAACTAAAGAAGAACATTTAAAATTATTAGGATAATTTACAGATATAATAGAAAAATCGGGAATAAGTCTAAGTGAAAAGAAAGCTGAAATCATGAAAAATTGGACAGAATTTTTAGGAATACAAATAGACAAGAGTGGAGTAAAAATGCAACAACATATAGTACAAAAAATAATAAATTCGAAAGAAGAAATAGATACAAAAAAGAAATTACAATCATTTTTAGGATTAGTAAACCAAGTAAGGGAATATATTCCAAAATTAGTAGAAACTTTAAAACCACTACAGAAAAAATTTAAAAAGGATGTAGATTATAATTATAATGAAGAAGATAAAAAACAAGTTCAGAAAATAAAATTACTTTGTAAAGAACTACCAAAACTACAATTTCCAGATGAAAATAGAAAATTTATATATATAGTAGAAGCAAATGCTAGTGAATGTAGTTATGGAGGAGTACTTAAATACCGATATGAAGCAGAAAAATTAGAACACCATTGTAGATACTACTCAGGTACGTTCAATGAAACAGAAAAAAAATGGGAAATAAATAGGAAAGAATTATGTTCATTATATAAATGTTTGTTAGCATTTGAGCCATATATTGTATATAACAAGTTTATTGTACGAACGGATAATACACAGGTACGCTGGTGGTTAACAAAGAAAATACAAAATTCAGTTACAACAAAAGAGATTCGGAGATTAGTCTTGAATATATTAAATTTCACATTTATAATTGAAGTAATTAGTACTAACAAAAATGTTATTGTTGATTACATATCAAGACAAAGCTACACAGACTGATATAATAAAAGAGGATACTCTAGAAAAAATACTCAACACCCTAACTACGCTTTCAATGAAAGTGGACAGTATAGGTAATGAAATAGAAAAGCTAAAGACTAATGAAGTTAAACTGAAGTCTATAGCTACAAATCAGCTAACTCAACAGTGTGCAGAGCTATGTCGATCAAAAGACATTAAAGTTCCAGAGCTAGAAGGAAATGATGGGACACTCCATAAAACCCATAATGCTTGTCAATCTACTTCTGCAGGTACAAGCAGAGGAGTTAGTAGACAGAGATATCAGAATACGAATATGAATAAGATATTTGAGAAACCATTTATACCAAAAACACAAAAAGACCCCTTGTTCATACCCCCACAAATTACCATATACTGAGATAGTCTGAACCAAGATAAAAAAGTTTACAACTATATAGCCCAAAAATACATAGAAAATATCTACAGAGTACAAACTTTCCTAAACCTTAACCCCAGAGCGACAAATATTAAAGAACTAAACACAAACTATATAACCCAAAAATTACAAGGTTACAACAAGCTAATTGCATTACCCAAAACCAACCCTAGCTTAATAAAAACCTGTTTTGACTATGGATTATTAAATACCATATATACCCAAGACGGAGAAGAACTAACAGCTATGAAAGAATTACATAAAGTATTCACCACCTATAAAAGAATAACCAAAGGAAATCTATTTTATATAAAGTGTTATAATGCACCAGCAGCGATATTATATGAAGAAATAAAACCAGTTATACAAGTCGTAAAAATAGGATTAACCAGAGATATGATTATATCGAAAGATATTATGCAGCAGCGAGAGATACCCAGAATTGAGATACCTGATTTCTACGCAAATAAACGACTCATTGGACTAGCTATAATTATTCAAGAATTAGCAAATAATTATACCAATGGAAATCCTATATGGAGCTATTATTCAACAGACCATCAGATGATTTATTCAAATTCAAAAGAACTACGACAAGCAGATATGGAAGATGTTAGGCAATGGATAATGACATTACTTAACCCAGAAAAACAATCTACTGCAAGAGTAATTAAGAGAAGATTTATTTCAGACGGATTATTGAAAAGATATTGCAAGATAATTGGACACAAATATTCAGACCATCAATGTTCGAGATGTAATGAAGAAGATAATACTATCCTAGAAGTCCGCCTAGAACAAAAGAATCAAGAAGATAAGCATGCCAGCTGGAAAGAAGATAAAAAATCAACATATACGAACAAAAGATAAAAAAAAGACGGAGCAAAAATAGACAAAGCATTAAAGGAAGAAAGCGACATATGAAGAGAAGAAAAAACTAACTTTGAAATATACGTAAATAGCTTTAGCCTTTTTTACTTTTTCTTGTTTCATTTATTAGCTTTCACCATTATTGTCTTTTTAGGACAAATGTATAGAGGAAACGTGTAAAGATATATTAGGATAGCCTTTTTCTTTTGTAACAATAGAATCATGTAAATTATTCATTCTTTGATTATAAATAGAGGCATAAAAGGCAGCAGAGAAGGCAAGCCTTCATGTGTTGAAGCACAAAAACTCTCTCCTGTCCACAATAAATATTTTGCTTGGTTATTAAAAAATAGATTTATTTCAATGGAAAAAGCTATGGAGGAACAAACCTTAGAAATATCAAACCTACTCGAACAAGTATATTTATTTATGATTATGAATAGCTAAATTCATAATTCCCAACAATCATGGTATGATAAAATAAATTCATGTTAGTTACTTTATAGTAGAATTATTCGAAGAATAATATGTTAAGAAGTTTTTAGCAAAGTGGAAAAAGAGAAAAATCCCTAAGAACTATGCCATCCTAAAGGTGAAACCAATGAGGCAAGAAGCCGTGGCGGGGAGTAACTAGAGTAGAGGCGCTGTTTAAGGGAAAAGTATCCAGATTACCATGCTAATAGTGACCGAAGAACATGTTATTTAAGAATAATCTAGTATATAGTAATCTAAGATGACCATATTTTGTTATGTACTTGATTGAAGGGAATATTTTGAAAATAGCAATTTTATGAAAATGAATAATTATTTATCTGATGTAATGGTAGATAAATTTAAAATACTTATTTTGTATGCACTTAAGGATATAAAAGTAGTAGATATAAGAAAAATCATATTAGAAAAAACATTTGGTAAATATTATATGACTAGAATAAATTACATACCATACCTACCTAACTACTCTTACAAATACTTAACATGATAAATTACATATATCTAGAATTTTTGGAAAAAGATATGAGAAACATACAGTTAATAGAAAAACAGATAAAAGTAAATTTAGACAAATACATGGAAACTAAAGTTATAAAATATATAGAATTTCTTAATGAAAATATGCAAGAACTACTAAGACTAAAACAAACAACTACAAAATATTATAATAAAATATTTAGTCAATTTTAAATGATAGATAATCTTAAAGTCTTAATCTTATATATACTTAGAGATATAGAAATTATAGTTATTAAGAAAATAATATTAGAAAAAGTATTAGACTATGAAATTGAAACTATAAATTGGATAGCACAGTTATACCCGGATAATTACCCAGATGGATATTATTCAGATTAAGAGATGTTAGAATATATTAGAAAAACTAGGGAAAATCAAGATAATCTAAATAAAGAAATTAATTATAGAAACCGAATTAGAAAAATAATGAAGAATCTAAAAGAAAAACTAATATGGATATAAGAAACCTTAGAAAATTTAGGAAAAAGTACATGTGATAGTTTATATAATTTTAAAAACTCGCTACGAGAAGAACAACACAAAATAATAAATAACATTGAAAATCTAGAATTAGATATACATTACAGTACAATAAGGATAAATTATTAGACAGAAATCTGTAGCTCTGGAATTACTACAGGATAAAATGATAGACTACAAATATTTAAAATATTGGAGAGAAAATATGGATGAAATAATATCACAAAGTAAAATATATCCATTATATATAATAGATCTATTTTACTTTTTATCTTTACAAGTTAGTTATCCACACCCCCGATAAAGTTGTGTAAAGAAACGATACCTAACTTGTAGTCCCAACAAAAATAGTACGTACCAAATTTGAGTGTCCACTGAATGTGTTGCTCATCGTGAAGCTGCCAAAGATTGACCATTATTCAAATTCTTCTTCATCGATTAGCACTTTGACAATACATGGCTTTAAAAAATTCCTCATAAGGTATTCTTTGTTCTAAACACCCACCATTGTTTGTATTGTAGACAAACACAAACCTTAGAAATATATTAAACACCAAAACCTCCCTCCTTATAAGGAAAACTAAATTCCTTCATAAAGGGCAATTGTATTTCTTTTTGTTATCTTTCCAACCAAAAATGAAATTAGCAAATGTTCCTGAGAGCTTTTTAAGAATGGCCTTAGGGATGAGCAAGCTAAAAGAATGTGAATTGGAAGGGACCGAAGCACATGCTTTACTAGAGTTACTCTACCACTATAATTATGGATTCTTGACTACCAACCAGTAATCCTTGATGCCACCCTACAAACAATCTCTAAATAATGATTGACACGCTATCTTCCAATATAAATTGGACAACCAAGATAAGTAATGGAACTTTGTTTTTGCTTAAAAACTGTTTCAACAAAATTTTTTACAAATAGTAGAGGGAAATGCATTATCAAGAAGCATAAAATTAATTTTTGTCTTTGTTAATTAATTAACAAGACACTTATTCGTACTCAACTAGTGTCTTCGTGATCAACCTTAAAGAACACCTCCTCCTAGTAGTGAAAATAATGACATCATCAACAAAATTAAGATGATTAATCTGAGGACCTTTCCATTCCTTGTGAAACCCACAATAGCGAGGAAGATATTGCAAGTTATTTAAAGATCTTGATAACACCTCAACTCCAAGAATGAACAAAGAAGGTGAAAGAGGATCACCCTTATGTAAACCCCTAGTTGAGTAGAAGAAACGATTCCTAGTACTGAATACAAATTATTTGACCTTACCAAATCATGTCTATAATAACTTCACCAAAACAAATTCTTCAGAGAATCAAGCAATGAAATGACCAATAGACCCTATCATAGGCCTTGGTCATATGAAACTTGATAAAAATATTTCCACCAATAACAATCTTCTTAATTCCATGTATAATATCCTGGGAAAGTATAATATTTTTTGCAATATTTCTTCCTCTCTCAAATCCTGACTGATTGGAATGAATGGGGGAATGTCTAAGAAAAATAAGTTTGGTAATGATTTTATTAGTGAATTTTTTGACTCTAATTGGTTTAAATTCAAAGATTTTATTAGGATGGTTTACTTTTTGTAGTAATACAAAACAAGCATGTGAGAAGTATTTTGATATATCATGAGCACATTGAAGGCGACTACCACCTGAGCAAATCTTGACATATAATATGACAACAAGATTTAAAAAATTTGTTGTTCGTACTATCTGAACCTTTAACTGAATCTGGGAACATAGAAAACACCATCTATTTTAGCTCTGCAATTGTAGGAATAGATTGAAGAATGCCATTTTGTTCATCAGTGACAAGTTTAGGATTGTAGTGTATTGTCTCCTTTAAAAATGTTCAACTTTTCCAATAAATATAGAAGGAAATTGATTACAAGCTATAGCAGCAATTTTAGCATCCCTTTGTATCTAATCACCTCTTTTTTTATTTTATGTATAAACAATCTTCTCTTATACCTTTAATTAAAGCATAGAAGTAGCTGGTGTTAGCATCACTCTGTTTAAACCAATAAAGTTGAGTTTTTTTTTATCTTAAAACAGTTTCTTCCACTTTAAGATGTCTAATATACTCAACATAAAGACAATGAAGTTTTTTTTGTTGGCATCAATGCTATTCATAAACCAATACCACTTCAGCTAAACTAACCTTTTTTTCATATTGCTTCACATTTGAATAAATTTCCCTAAATTCTTGTTTAGACGATTGACTCAAAGTGGAAGCTAATCTTTTTAATTTCTGATGAAATCTCCACATGGGATCTCATGGATTGGCCTCTCTAATAATTATTATTGGTTTCCTGTCTTTCCTTGATGTCCAGTAAAAGAGGGCAATGATACAACCCATTTGTAGAAAAGTAAGTTGTGGAAGTGAGTGGCACTTTCCCCAGCAAAATATCAGACATCATGACTCTCTCTAACCTCTTCCAAATCTTGACACTAATACTTCTGTTATTGGACCAAGTAAACCTCTATCTATGATAGCCTAAATTTATAAGGCAACAAGCCCCGATAATACTAATAAAATCAAAGCTTTTCCTCATATATATAAAATAACACCAGTCTTTTCAGTTGTATCTATAATGACATTAAAATCCCCAACTGTACACCAAGGTAGATTTATAGAAGATAATTGCAACAACTTAGTCCATAGTGGCCTTGTCAGAGTATCTCTATACTTAGCATATACAAATTTCATCATGTAGTACTGAGCATGTTCTAGATGAGTAAGAATATAGGTAATCTATTTATCATAAGCATCAGCTACTCTATAGGAAATGTATTGAGACCAAAAAAAACATATCTTTCCATTAGGATTACAAGCAACTTAATCCATTTTGAGGTGTCTTTTAGCATCATAAAGTTTATCATTAGTAGAAAAAGATTCAAGGATTCCAATAAAGGAGAGGTAATGGATATGTATTATGCTTTGAAGTCTCTCAAGAACACTTTATGTATTAATACTCCTGGTATTCCAAATGAGCTTATTGATCATTAGGATAGTGCAAAGAATAGGAGCTAGTGAAAGCTTTAGCAGTAATAGCAGACACTTTACTAGTTGAGTTCTTTAAACCATTCTTGGATTTGAGGGTAAACCTTTAGGGAAGAGCCCTTATTATTGAGTAATCTAAATTATCTTATCCTGTAGGGTATCAAAGTCATACATCCAACGTTGTGAAGGATATCATTATTATCCTCTTTTTTACCCTCAGCCTACTTATAGGAGGGTAGTGGCCAATTTCATCTTAAAAATGTATCACTCTATATTCATCTTTCTCAAGTGAAAGAGAAATGGTAAAAATGATAGAGAGGATAAGGACAGGTATATCAGGTGGTTTATCTAGAGGAATAGGGGGTATAGGCTTTGAAAGGGACATATAACCCCTCCTACATATGAACCACTAGATTCACCTGCAACATCAGTTTATCATTATGACTATCTAAAAAACTAGCCTTCAGAACCATACACTTAGACTATCTCTGATTTGCCTCCTCTATTTATTGTTCATAGTGTTGTTAAACTGGGGACAATTATTTTTGTGAGCAAATATCACAAAACAGAATTAACCATCTACATCATCCATTGAAGAAGTTGACGCAAGGGTATTAGGAATAAAATTAAGCTCTCCAACACCTTTCCCTTTGGTATCCCCAACCAGCAAATTAGTAGCTGTCTCCTTCATACCTACCTCACCCCTATTTACTATATCAGCATTACACGAAAATTGGGATTTTTAGAAATCTGAGTTGTTAGGTCAATAATCCAGAACTTCAAGTCAGTATCTGTACCAATACCCAAAATATGAAAGAATAATCTTCAACCTCAAGGACAAGTAGAAGCTGAATTTGAACATAATATTCATCATTATAATAAGAGGTTTTTTGTAATAGATCAAAAGGATTTGGCCATAATTTTTGGTAAGGTATATCATGTTGCATTTGTTTAGAATGATGTTGGCTTGGAGATTTAGGTATAAAATTTTTATTTGCTCTCTCTTGGAATTTGGTTAATAACCTCTTCACTAATTAGTTAGACCACTACTACTTTCTTTTCTCCTTTGAGTGTGCTAGTTATTAACCTACTAAGGCATATTATTAATATCAATATTAGGCTTATCAAGTGGAAAAATCTAATTGTATTAAGTATGTTGTTGATTACTAGTCTGTTGTGAATGTTTGGGCTAGAATCAGGGATGCCACTCTCCTAAGACCAGCTAGCATGAGTAGTCTTTTCAAAGCTCCAATGATGTGTACAACAGGAAAAATATTCAGGCAGGCCTTTATATTGAAGGGACTACCACCTTCCTTCACTAGTCCCATCTTCATCATACCCCATCCACAGATATTGTAGTCTTGATTTGGCAAGATCAACTTATGACTTAACCTTAGCAACACTACCCCTAGTCTTCTTAAAAGTAGCCAAATCAAGAAATAAGCCTTTTTTTTTTATAGGAGTTAACAATAGTGGGTATCACCACCTCAAGGAAATAATAATGCAAAGGCAATTAAGGTAAAATAAATCAAAGAGGAACAAAAGAGGTTTCTTCATTTGGCTTAAGGTTGATGTCCACAACTAAAACCTCATCAACTATCCCTTCATGGAAATTTTACCCTTTGACTACACCAGGAATGATCAAAATCATTATCCAAATCAGTGTACATGTATTTAAAATTAAAGTAGGTGAGTTTAACTTGCCCACGTAACTCAGTTTGTAGAATACACTTCTTCCTAATAACCTTCATTTAGTCATTGTGTTTAAAAATTTCCCAATTATAGTGTAATTGAATCTCTAAGAAAGTTTGACATTGTAATCCTTAGATCTAAACACTATATCAAGGAGACCTTGTTTAGTAGTGATTTTAGGAGGTTTAATAGGGATAAGGTCAACTTTCATAGCTTTTTGAGCTTACAACTTACTAACTAAATAATAAGCTACTTTAGGAGGAGGTGGATCAAAGATATTTGGTATTAGTCCATGTAGATTATGGATAAGACATAACAACCTCCTTAGACCTCTGTGGATCAACTATAAGCCCCTTACTATGATAGATCACACTATAACCATCCTCAGCCTTAACTACCTATGAAAAATTATGATTCAAAGAGTTAGGTTGGATAAATACACAATTCTATTGCTTTAGATAAAAATAAGAATCAGCCACATCACCCCTAGATGCTTAAATTGTAGTTGCATTCCCATGAATAATACCTTGAGAAACAAAAACCCTAATTCACGAATTGATAGAGTTAGAGACATTAAATCTTGAGTCTTTCTAGACTACGGCACTCCTATCAACCCCAGGAATTGATTGGTATACAAAATTCATCACTGCATTGGGTAAATGGTGATCACCAAAAATAAGATGAAATCCGATAGTATTAACCTTTGTTAATCCATCTAAGCTTGAATCTCCTTCAATTGACTATAATGGTGGGCACGATTGAGAGCTCGGAACTAGTGAATTGTTCTCAATATTACCAAATTACATTGATGATAATTCCTCATTAGCACATTAAAATGCTCTGAGATTTGAATTAAAGATAGATTAAGAGCTGCAGAATCATTCTAATAGAATAGAATTAGCTCAATAAATTTTGATTAAACTTGTGAGGTAATTGATGAAGCCTCTCGCAACAGGTCAACAGAGTTTTAAGAATTATGGGGAACTAGAGTGGGTGAACCTTAGTGGGGTAAGGATGCACTGACCATGGCGCTTCTGCTAAAGCTGTCCTGTGGATGGACAAGTTCCACCGGTGGCAATATGGACATGTCAACTAAACCAGTAGTGAAATGTGATGGAGAAGTGACAAAAATTTAGAGAGAAAAAATAACTGCTATAGATAGAATATAACTCCTAGTCAGATAATAAAATGATCGTTACTCTAACTTCATAAGACATATGATAGAAATCAGAAAACTCTCACCAAGAGTTGAAAATTTTTAGCTTACTATGACAATGACTACGATTCATACTCTTTAGCATGACTTGTGACATGAGTCATGGTATGTTGAGCTAAGAAATTAAGCAACATTTTTAAAAGGGGTAATTTTGTCTTTTCCCAATCTTTTAAGACTAGACTATGTCGCTTGGTGGTCCTATGGAGGGATTTATTAGACTAACTCAACTAGTTATATCTCTTGAAGATTCAACAATATTTTTATGAAAAACTTTATTTTATTATTTAAAGTCATTAGCATGATGTCACATACTCACTAGATTCAGTATTACTAATTGCATACCTTTATCTTGTATTTTATCCTATTGTGAGATAGATAAGGTGGCCACTCATAGACTTATGGCTAGTAAGCTTAGTAGGATTTCCTATCAAATTGGTGAGCCCTCATTATTTAATGACTTTTTGATTGATTTAGACTTCTTAGTTTATTTCAATCTTTTTTTAGTTGTTTTAGATTTAGCTAGGTGATTATCCCAGCAACTCATCCTTATGACTAGAGACTTATTCAGACAATAGCAGTCATATTAGATTTCAGTTATTATGTCGCACAAAAATAGTTGTTTTATTTTTCCCATATCTATTTTGTCAAAGCTTTTGATCAACTTTATTTCATCAATTAAATTTAGTTAATGGCATTAGTGTACCAAGGGACCACATGAGATCACTCGCAGCACCAAGTATAGGTCATACCAAGGGTATTAACTCGGGTTGTAATCGATAACCATAAACTTTCACATGGAATTAGTTTTAATAAAAAGAGTCAAGGATGCCTCATATGCATAAACACGAGGAAGATCAAGTTAAATTATGATTGAATTCCTAGAAAGTGTTGGACCCTATATAACTTCAACTAAACAGCTGGAAGGCTACAACTTACTCCTATATATGCAAATTCTATTGGGTTATTTAGCAACCCTAGCACAACCAGAAGGTGCCATTTTAGAGGTAAGTTGGGAGCTTTAGCGCCTACCACTAAAGCTAACGCTGGCACATGTTGGCAGGTACCACTTTAGCGGTACTTGGGCGCTTTAGCGGTGGTTGAGCATTATATATTTCCCACATAACCCTATTTTCCCAAATTTTCACCCATTCTTAATATCATAGAACCCTAATTAGTGTGAAAACTTGGGATAATCATTTATGGGTGATTTTGAAGCATCAGTAAAGTAAATTTATGTGTTTCTTCTTCAAATTTATGGTAAAATTCCATTAGTTTCATGTATGATTCCTCCTTCTTTTACTAAAATACTTACAAGCTTGGTAGCTTGATTATATCACCATTATAGCTCAAAATTTACCCATTTTTTATGGTAAGTGTTCCTTGAGCATAGAGGGACACTATGTTGGTTTTGAAAGTGTGATTCTATAAATAATCCTATATGGGATTTTTTATGCGATTTTGGACCCAAAGCACAATAGTGTAGTATGGGTATCATTGTTCTTGTTTTGATAAGTATGATTTTGATAGCATGTAATTTTGTGGATTCTTCTCGGAAAGGGAAATAAGTGGTAGCATATTCTTTGGGTGTTTCTTTGTTATGCAGGTAGGCTAGGTTTTTCCTCTTCATACATTGAGCTATTTCATAGTATGATTATTATACTATACTAGATATGGGGTGGGATTTAGGTGTTGGAGGTATGATTGATAATATTTAGGTTAGTTGGAGTATTTATGCTACTTTGGACCTGTAACTTAGGGGTAATTGACTTAGTTGCTCATGTTTTTGGGAGAATTGCTATCTTAGGGATAATTATGGATTATTTAAAATCTACAAATGAATTTAGATACCTTAGGCTAGTACACGGTAGAATTTTTCCTAAATTGGATTTTCAGGAATTAGAAGTTGGCCTCTCTGGCCCACCTTAGGTAAAGACTTGTTTTAGCTTTAGTAGACTTATAAACGCAAGTTGTACCCTTATCAATAATTTTTTTAGGATATTGAGGAGACTGAATACTAAAGGAGTATGCTAGTGGGTATTGGGAGTTGGTGCTATTATTTTGTAAAATTCGGTGGTTTATAATATAGTGTACTTATATGGTTGATTGATATGGCCTAGAGATATGGTTTATAGGTATGATCTATTTATATGAGTTTTCGTTCTAGTCCAATAATTACTAATGGCATTGATAATCTAAATTTTGATTCAAGCCCGACAATTGATGATCATATTCATAATATGAGTTTTGGTTCAAGTCCGACCTCCGATGATGATGTTGATAATAAAAGGTTTAGTTCAAGTTCAACAAATGATGATAATGATGATAATGCGGTTGAGTTTCGGTTTAAGACTTGTATTAGGAGTTATTGGTGATATAATATGGTTCTAATGGATTCTTAGTTATGGTATGATAATTGATAATTTATGGTAATTTGGTTATTTATTTTCCTTAATTGTACCCTTAAGGACTATGGGGGACTGGATTTGGTTATTTACTTTTTCAAACATGTTGGCTTTTGGAGGAAAATTTAGCAGTTATAGTTGTGTGATCTTACAACTACTTTCCCGTATCTACTATTTACTTATGCACAACAGTATTGGAGCTTATTTCCAGGTTTTTTCTATTACCTTGTGACATGACCCGACCCGAGGTACTGTTGTATTGGGTATCCCAAGTCCATCTAGGACCAGGTGCACCCCTGTTACCTAACCCAATCTCCAAATATGTATCCCATGAGTAGGATGAATTCTGAACATATAAAAAGATAGTATTATTGTATAATTCAAGGCTCTAGGATAGGTCTATGACTGTGACCACCCAAGCGAGCCCAACCACTCGAGACCCAACCGATAACAAATATAAAACCAAACCATAATAAAAAACCCAAACCATATGAGTTTCAATGTAATTATATAATCCAAAAAAAAAGGATAGAGTAATCATAAATTCATTCCAAAGGTATCAACATCAATACCAATGCCAATGCTAAGGTTGACACCAATAATGATCCCGACCATTCCACCCATAGTAGTTCCACCAAGCCTATAATGAAAAGAAAAGCAACATCCAGTTGGGACATGTATGAAAGACCAAAACCAGGGCCTTGTCGTGATGGGCATCCCATGTCCAATCAGTATTGGAGACCACCCCCATTACCCAACCCAACCAACCTACACATATCCTGAGTCGGATGAATACAAAACATATAAAAAGGTGGCGTTATTGGAAATTCCATAACACTGGGATAGGTCTATGACCGTGACAGCCCAAACGAGCCCAACTATCCAATACTAGCCAATAACCAATACCACATCAAACCATAATCGAAAACCATAACCATATAAGTTCCAAAATAATTATATAATCCCAAAATAAAAGAGGATAGAACAGTGAGAAATTTAGTCCAACGATATCAACCCCAATGCCAATGCTAATACTAAGACTGACACCAATACTGATGCCGCACAAACCAACCCATAGTAGTTCAACAAAAGCCTCTAACCAAAAGAAATCTAATATCCAATTTGTATATTCCCCCTACCATAGCCAAAACTAATATCCATAAAGTAACCAAAGTATAGGAATATGTCCACAACATGATATGGAGCCTTCCGGATAGATGGAAGCTCATCAATTCAATCAAAAAGATGATCCCAAAGTCTGATCACTGTGCAGTAGGAGTAGAACTATCGGTTCCTGCATCGTATGGGGATAAAGCTGCCTAAATACAGATTAGAAAGTGAACCCTAGAATGAACTCAGGATAAAGATAAAATAATGTCATTCAGGAAAACCAAATAAACCAACTATAAGCATAGAAACCATACATATATATGTATTTAACCATGCTGAGAAAGGGAATGGGGTTTACATGCATTTAAAACCATTAACCTGGGTATGTATAGTTTAACCAGCC
The DNA here is from genome assembly GCF_002878395.1 of Capsicum annuum. Classification (NCBI taxonomy): domain Eukaryota; kingdom Viridiplantae; phylum Streptophyta; class Magnoliopsida; order Solanales; family Solanaceae; genus Capsicum; species Capsicum annuum. The sequence goes on along the minus strand of NC_061118.1, from coordinate 104,073,814 downwards.
TAAAAGCACCAACAAGCTATAGGGGTCCAGTCCAACCCCCTAAATGGGCCTCGATGCACGTAGCTATACGAACCGAAGATACAATAAGAGTAGGGGATTCTGAAGTACCCTTCGCTCTCTTTAATACATATATATAGTGTACTTGCAGGATTGTCATGTACCTTATAAGTATCATATATGGTCACCATAACCAACCTCTCATGTCAGAAAACATGATTTTCGGTGTTTGTCCATAGAACTCCCACCTTTATAGTTAACTATCACACCCCACCATTATTACCCTATTAAAACCATTTCCAACCAACAAATCCATTATTCCATTTAGTATTAACAAAGGATATTAATAGTGGTATCATCATACCAACTATAACTACCAAGTATTGTCCTTAGCAAAACATTTTAGAGATCAAGGGAGTCCCATGTACCCATATATCACCTTATCAAGTTAACTTGGGGCAATCCCATGTACACTATAAGTGTTCCCTTATTATATTATCTTGGAAGAGTCCCATGTATGCCACAAGTTGTTCATTAACATGTTCACTTAGGCAATTCCATTGTACCCCACAAAGAGTTCAATAAACCAAAGCCATGACTACCAAACCATTCCATTTAACTATTTTAAACCAGTTAGGGTTCCATTATAAAGTTCAAACAATGCAATACTTCCATAAAAAAAATAATAATATAGTAAAAGCATTATCATAGGCATTTTGTCAAACATGTTTGCGGCATAGTATTTCCAAAACCAAAACCAATTTCCAAGTAATCATTCTCATGCAACCAATTATCCAAAACCATCATTAAAGCATGTAATAACATAATTAAAACATGGGTAAACCATAACCAAGCATTTATAATCAAAACCCCAACATATATTTGAAAACCCCGAAACCAAACAGTAAATCATTCTATGAAAACATTGTATAAAACCATACCTTTAGATGGAACTAATAAGGAGCGAAGAGTACATGCCTTTATTGATAAGGTAATGGAGACAAATCACCAACACAAGCCCTAAATTAATCCTTAAGATGAAACCCTAACTTCTTTTGCCCAAAAACTTTGGAGAGGATTAGAGAGTATTTTATAAGTGTTAATGAATAGAATAATAGGGAAAATAACCTCCCAAGAGAGTTAAAATTTATGGGGACTTATTAGGTTAAGTGGGGAAATGACCAGGTTTCCCTCACTTAAACCATATAAAAATCCCGTCTTAGGGTACAACTACCCCATACGAATCATGCCCCACTGTACGAGTGGTACCCACCACTCATAGCAGAGACCTCTCCATTGGATCCAACATTGTGCAAGGTACTACTCACCCAGACCAAGTCATACCCATGTATATGACTAGTACCGTTGACTTGTACCCTTGGCAGAATAAAATTGCAATTGCTTTGAACACTGTCCACCATATGAGTTCATGGTATGACTCATACCCTGGCTTACGGCTCATGGTGAGCCATTCATACTCAGATCCAAGTTAAGTTAACAAGTCTAAGATTAAGTGAAGGAAAAAACAAAAGCTAACAGACTATATCAATCTATATGACTCGTGTCACTCAAGTTGTATCCATTGAAGGAACCAAATTCAACCCAACATTAATCACTATTCATCATACGGCCAACCCACACCACTCATACCCCCATGTACGACTCGTTACCCCAGTCGTAACTTGTCACAAAACCAAAAATCTAGGAATTTTTTTAAGGGTCAAAAACCCAAGGTGTTATAGTCTCCCCTAGTAGGAACATTAGTCCCCAAATGATGGACAAGGTAGGGTAACCACAAGCATGATTCATTTGCATTATCAAATATCAATCCAACCTTTAACCAAGTTATAAAATAAAGATGCAAAGATGTTAATCATTCCTTAAACAATGTTTGAAAACAAAAATATGTTGAAGAACATATACCTTCGGCATGTATCCCAGCAGTAGAAAATAGATGTGGATATTTGGATTTCATGTCCTCTTTCGCTTCTCATGTAGCCTCTTCTATCCTATAGTTCTTTCTTAACCATAAAGTTGCACTTATCTCAATTCAAGACGAGATTGGTTTCTACGTATCTTTCAAGAACTTTGTTTATGTTATCAAGGCAAGTCTAAAATGAATCCCCAACCAAGGAGAATCCATCCATGAAGACCTCCATGGTTTTCCATACCATATCCGCAAAAGTAGACAATGTGCATCAATAGAATGCAGTTGGTGCATGGTGTAACTCAAAGAGCATGCATTTCAAAGAAAAAGTGTCATAAGGATAAGTGAAGAAGGTATTTTCTTGTTTTTTCAAGGTTATGAAAATTTTATTGTACCCTGCGTAACCATCAAGAAAGCAATATCGACCCCTACCAGCTAAACTTTCAATCATTTAATCTATAAAGAGCATAAAAAATAATCTTTCTCGCTCCACGAGATAAATTTTGTGATATTCCATACACATCTTCCAACTCATGACCATATAGATGGGGACAAGGTCATTATTCTTGTTCAAAACTACCATCATGACACCTTTTTTAGAATACATTGAATCAGACTCACTTATATATTATTAGAAATTAGATAGATAATACTCATATCATGTTACTTCATAATTTCCTTAGTTAACACCTATTGGATGGGTGGGTTGAGTCTCCTTTTATCCTCTACACTTAGATCATGATCAATTTCTAACTTGATTTTATGGGAACAAATTTCAGGAGCTATACCTATAATATCCTCTATAGTCTATCCGATATCATGGATGAACTTCATCATGTTAGATTTCAAGGAATCCACTTAACTAGGTTTAAGATCACTCACACATATGATTTTGAAAGTATTTTTCTTTCTTAAGAAACCATACCAGATATGAGAAGGCAACGACTTTAATTCCAGCTATGGAGGTTTAATAATAGATGGTTTGGCGGGTGGACTTTCATGATTTTTAAAGTCAAGATCTAATTTGGTCGAGTTCTTGGTATAATATCCAAGGGCCATCAATGAAGTGACCACCTCATCATAGTCCTTACTTACCTTACTCTCGAAGAAAAATAATACACTTGCAAGTCTATAGGTTGCTTCACGGACTTACATACATTAAAGAAATTTTTTTCATTATTTACACAAAATTTCATCTCACCCCACTCCATATTAACTAACACCCTTATGGTGGCAAATAATGGATAATCAAAAATTGGGATTTTATGATCAGCCGCATAATCAAGGATAACAAAGTTAGCCGAAAAGATAAACCGGTCAACTTTTACCATCATGTCATACAACAAACCAACAGGCTTTTTAATTGAACAATTGGCCATTAAAAGTCTCATGGTGGTAGGCATTGGAACACCCAAGACAAACTTCTGAAACACGGTAAATGGCATCAAGTTATGTAATGACCCTTTAGGTCATTTTCCATATTTATGTTGATTTTCACTATTTGATCTTTTCCATAGCTGTCCCAAGTTATTTATCACTTATTGGGAATAAAAATTTGGTTATCGGGTAGTTCATTTGGTTTTTAGATCCAATTCCCTATTTTAAAGTCTTTGCTAGATCCAAAAAGCCACCAGGCAAAAACTTCAGTGCAATAATCTCGGATAAAAATTCCGACTGCACTAATAGATCTAAAGTATTGATTTTAATCTAGGTAGATCTTTGATATAGATCCCAATGCACCCAAGCTTATTTCGACTAATTAGTAGAAAAGTTAAAAATTTAAAAGAATAGGTGTGGGACCCACATTTGGTCAAAACGACCTTGTATTGAAAATTTGACTTTCCCATCACATTCATAACATTGATTTTAGAATATTGAGGCCCTTGGTTTAGGTCCCAAGGCTCTAGGACTTATTTGGTTCTATTGAGCAGATTTTATAAAAAGTGAGGAAACTATATGTGTGGGCCTCATTTTTCCTAAATGATCTTGTATGAAAGTCTTGATGACTACAATTGATTTGAAAAGTGGTTTAAAATCATAATTCACTATTTTATTGTGTTCTTTGGATTTCAGATGAGTTTTGAGGGTCAAAAATATATTTTTAAGTTTGCTGTCATCTGGTGCAACCGCGATCACAACCAAGAGTGTATGATTTTAAGTAGCATGATCGTGGACTATAAGACCACTATTGCAGCATCTGAGTTTCTTTAGGGTCTATATAAAGGCCCCAAGACATGTTTGGGGCATTCCTCCTTCACGATTTAGACCTAGGAACTCCAGATTGAGTGTAATGACTCAAAATTGGTCATGGGGAATGACTTGGGAGCTTAATTATCATCTTGTATCATGATTAGCTTCAAGATTAAGTTAAGAATTTGTTGAATTCATGCTCGAATTTCTTATCTTGGACCCAAACCCCCAATTTAGCTTAGGTCTTGGTTTTAGCCCAAAGTATGCTTAGTTTTTGCCTATTCTTTGAAGGTTATGATTCCATATTCATGTGTTAACATTGGGTTGGTCTCGAAAACTCATTTTCTATATGTGGAACCCACGTAGGGTTTTGGTGTCATTTTTGAACCTGTAGAACAATAGTGCAAAATAAGTATCATTAGACTTGTATTGATGAGTAGTTATGGTTTTAATAGTATGATGGCACTTTGAGGATTGTAAAGTGAAAGCAAGAATATGGTGCATGAAGTGAGGTTTTATGGTTTGTCCTTGAGGTAGGCTTTTTCTACTTTTCTTCATAGATGATATTTGATATATGTTGCGTGTGAATATGGATGTTAGGCTTGATTACGATTAGGATAAATTGTCCTTGGTATATTGATGTTTGGGGATTAAATGAGGGTTTTGGACCCGTAAGATGGCATATTTATAACCCTATTGTATCCTATTGCCTTTCCTCTTTTGTTTGGATTAGTTATAGCATGGATATGATATAATGCTATGTTTGGATTATATTTTTAGCTTTCAAAGTATGATTTGTATATGTAGCCTTATTGGGCTAGTGTGGTAGTATTGAAACTGTAAGTTGGTTAGAGTTGACTTGAGTACTCTTGTTTCTAGTCGAAGTTGCTATCTTTGGCTTGAATATGGCTTACTTGACATCTTGAAGATGAACTAGATACCTTAGCCTACTTTGGGGAATAGTATGCCTAATTATAGAAATTATAGATTAGAAGTGGGATCATTCAACCCACTTAGGCCTAAGCTTGTATTAAGTCTTATGGACTTAGTGCTGATGTTAGACATTAATAAGGCTAGTAAAACTTAGAATAAGGTTACTTCATAACTTGGTAACTTGTATTGATGTTTCTAGATTATGACTTTTGAGTTATGGTTATTACACTCCTTATGGAAGTGATATTGGGAATTTAGAGATGATATTCATCCTAGATACGTTATGTGGTGAATAGAGATGCTATTTCTCTTAGACTTGATGATTTTCCTATAGAGATGCTATTTCCTCTTAGACTTGATAATTGGCCTATAGAGATATTATTTCCTCTAAGACTTGATGATTGGCCTATATAGATTCTATTTTCTCTTACACTTGATGATTGGCCTATAGATTTGCTATTTTTTTTAGTCATAATTGTTGGACCTATAGAGATGATTCTCCTCTTGGATATGTAAATTGTCCTAGAGATATAATATTCCTCATAGTCATGATGTATGACCTATTGATATAAGATATCCTATAGATGATTACATGACTATATATATTATGCCTCCTAGATATAAGATGCCTCTCGTGTGAGAGATGATTAGATGTCTATATATATTATGCCTCCTAGATATGAGATGCCTCTTGTGTGAAAGATGATTACATGCTTATTGATATTATGCCTCCTATATGTCCGATGCCTCCTATATTTGAGATGATTAGTGATATACTATGAAATATAAATATGATTATTGATATAAGTCTCGGATATGTGTATGGACCTAAGGCTGTGATTATGATGTTGTGATTATTTTGGATAAATTAATGGGCCAAGGTTTGTGTTATGATATTTATTGAATAGATGAGAACTTTTTATCATTATAAATAATGTGATTACAGTTTATGAATATGTATATGTGTGTATACGTATCTCTCTAGTATGGGACAGAGGAAGATGCAGTATGATACTTATTATTCCACTAATTGAATATTAGTGAGTGCATGCATAGATTTGTTATATTAAATATTAGTGATGGCATGTATGGATTTGTTACATTCATAATTATTTACCATTATAAGTAATCTAGTTATAGCTTAAATGTGATCTTATGATTGCTCTTCTTGTTAAACAGTTAAGCTATGTGGTAGCTAGTTGTCTATTAGGGGACTATAACACTTAATGGCCAGGAATCTAATGTATTAGTTAATGAATCTTGCTTAGTTAAAACATGGTACCTAACGATGGTTAGTTAATTATTGGTATCTATTAATGTAAGTTGTTAGGTGACAACTAGTAAGGTGTTGTCTAGTAATTGTTAACGAATATAAGATGATTAGTTGAAAATAATGAATGGTGGATAAATGGCGGTTTTGGTGTAGTGATAAACCTTGGATAGATGATACATGTTGGATAATTAATAAATAATGGTCAGTTGCTATCCTGTGAGTAAGGATTATGTGAACGATAATGTTTAGGCTAATAACTAGAGGTTATGTGATGACTAGTGAACTAGTGATTCTATTATAATAAGTATTGTTTAACTAATAATAAGTAGTTGGGTAATATTGACTAGATAGATATTATATGGTGATATGTGTTTGTTTATAAGTATTTTAGTGTATCTTAATTGCTAATGGTAATTGCAATGATATTGATACCCAGCAAGACTGGAGGACACTATTGTGATGATCTTGATACTCAAATAGGACGGAGGATACTATTATCATAATATTGATACCCGACAAGGCCGGAGGATTCTATTATAATTATATAGATTCAAGACAAGGCTGGAGGATACTCTTATGATAATAATGTTACCTGGCAAAATCGAACGATACTGTTGTATAATGTTGATACCCAATAAGGATGGAGCATATATTGATACCTGGAAAGGACGGAGGTTGATTACAATGATGATAGTCCTGATGGGAATAGTTATGACGATTTATGATATTGATTGTGTACTTTGCGTTTATTCCTGCATGTGCATTGCCTATCACCAATATGCACCTATGTTTATCAGCTGATATGAAATGGTTTCATAGATATAGGTGAAAAATATGCCTTGTGTTATTGTAAATTGATTAAACCTTCCAAGCCTGGGGCAATGGGTACGCATAGGCTCGGCTAGGTATTTGGTTATCCGCAGTAGCCAATTATTCATGCTGTTATTGATATTGTTGTTATCATTATTATGATCATTATTATGTCTAGCTTATGATAGATTGGTCTTTTATTCGGTATTGGGATTTAAGGTATGTATTTGGCCTCTCCTATCTTATAATTTTATTATTATGCACAATTATTTCATATCTGGCTATTTGGATTAGAAACCCCAAGTATGATATATTTATAAGTCGATTCTATTATAATGAGGTCTCAAAATAAGAATATAATGATATAGGTTGTTCTTTAAGATGACCTCATGTTTATATATATATATATACCTATGTATATATATATGTAGCTATATGAAGCTATGATACTATTGTATATCCCTTCCTTCATTGTTCATGTTGTATAGTCATTTCTTTGCCTTGTATATTACTATATATATTTTTCATTCGCTCTTTATTTGTATACTGACCTAGGATATATGGTATAGCATTTGCATATATTGAATGTAGATAGAATTCACCCTGATACTTCTTTAGTTTTATTATATTAGACTCTTAGACATAAACGGGATAGTTGTTCTATATTATCTCATTGACTTTTCATATGATTTCTGGAATCTTATATGTAGTTTTTATTTTTTTATATGATTTATATATCTGCTTTATCTTTGGAGCTCAGTTGGTAGTATCCTACTGACTACCATTTGTGTTGTACTCATACTATGCTTATGCATCCTGCATATCATAGTACGGGTTATCATTGTTGATGTGTGCATTGAGCAAAGCATCCCCGGTTTAGAGACTTAAAGTGAGCTCCTGACATTCAAAGCATTACTTATCTCTCTCCTATGTACTAGACTAGTCTCTAAGTTATATTTAGAGATAAGTTGTATAATTATATTTCTCTTGGTATTTCACTTTTCTTCTATATATTAATCTTTATTTCATATATTCTGCATTCATTTTCTTACATTATTGAGTAGCCTGTTTCTAGCCATTATGGACTACGGGTTAGCTTATTTATTGATAGATTGTGGTAGGCTCCATCATGACCTGAGATGTTGGGTTGTGATAGATTGGTATAAGAGCCTAGGTTTTATTAGTGTATTAGTACAAGAGCTAAGTGTTAGTAGAGACCTGCTTGCTAGTGCGAAGACATCCATAACCTACCTTCAGGAGGCTATAGAAACACTTTAGGAAAGTCACTTCATGACTCCTTATTGTGTGTCCGCATTTATATGAACCTTAAACACATTCTTTAACTCTATTCTATCCCCGAAGGATGATGTAATACTATTGACTAATATGGACGAGACTCTAATACACATTTCTAGAATTTTAGTGTAGCATCAAACTAGATGGTCATATATGGATATATAAGATCCTCAGCGGTAGAAAAAAAGGATTTGGGAAGAGTTCCCATCAGAATTACAGAATATGGTATGGTTCTTCGGGCCATGAAGACCCTTTTGGATTATTAATGGTACAATCTCAAAGTATTCTCGGATCTTGGTTTGGTTGGGTTATGATGAGATGCTAGTTCAGAGAATACCCCTGGTATGTAATAGTTGATCTGTTAGAGTTAGCCTGTATTCCTCACCATCCTAGAGTTCCTAACAGGCTATGATTTTAAAAGTTTGGACACATTTTTTAAAATTTCTCTCAGCATCAGTTGGCCATCTATTTGGGCTCAGTTTGTGTTATCACCATATTGATGCTTTAGGAATTGCTATGACTGTAGAGAGACCAACTACTAGTCTACGGAGTATCCCTGACATCAGATTCCAGTCATTAATCTTCTTTAGACCAGCCTATGATGTTGTGGACTCTTAAGGTACAGATGGTGCGCTTGGCACCTATGTTGATTATTCAGTCGATCATTTTGAGTTGCACCAGTTTAGACTTATTTTCATATACCCATCAGGCATGTGACTATGAATCTCACCACAATTGGTGAGCTTTTATTTGCCGCATTTATTTTTGATTATATGTATAGAGGTTTTCATACTGATTGATGATTACATTCCTTGATGAATTTATATCAGTCATTATGTGCCTTATTATTGAATTAATGGTTATGTTACTACCTTATGGTTTATTTCTTTTAGTAGTGGATGGAGTGGATTGATATTGATGTTTTTCCCCTATGGGTGTGGTTTTGGGTTTGAGTCCCATTCATCTTGGCACATTAGCCCTATTGTAGCCATTGAGTGATACATGATATTGATATTCATTTTGGTACTTCCTGTTCAATATGTTGATATTAATATTATTGTTTCTATTGCTACCACAGCGTGAGGTTATTGATATTAGTTGATGTTATTATGAGATGTTGGTACATGATGAATTTGATTCTCATTGGGCAGCTGTATAAACTAGTGTTATCTAGTTAGACTTTAATTTTCTTGTGATACTATTTGGTGATTTGAATAGATATAGCCTAATTTGATGATTTTTCCCCTAGTGCGATGAGGTTGACTATGTTCCCTCTTGGTTATCGGTATTAGATTTATTTTGAGGATGTGTTGTGGTATCAAAGGTAGGTGAACTTCCATGTTTTTTATGGATTTTAAGTCAGTAATTTGGTTATGTTGCATGTTTTTGAGTTTGAGATCCTTAGACTTGCCTCCTTGGTTATAAAGGATTTTGTTTTGGCTATCTCTTCTGGTATAACCCATTTGTTCGTTCTTCATTTGTGGCTATTTCATCATCTGATAAAAATTTTGATGTTGATGTTGAGATCTGTTGATTTATCTCATAGGTATGTTGGGTTCGTACCCTTGGGATAGTTTGTTTTGTTGTTAGTATGTAGATTATTGCTCCTTCATAGTTGTGTTAAGGTTTTACCTTAAGTGGTGTTAGAGACTTAGAGGCAGGTGGACTTTCCTATGATCACTTCTTAAGTTGGAAAATTAGAAACTCTTTATCTCAAGTTGTTGGTACTCTGGTGGTGGTCTCAACTCTGAACTTGATTTTGAGATTGGTATTTCTTCGTCGATGATGTTGTTCTTGGGTGGATTCAGGAAATCCCCATTTCAGCGTTTGTTCAGCCTAGTGAAGCTTGGTGGAGTGATTCTCCTCGATGATATGAGCCTGTGGCTATTTCCTTGCCTAGATAGCATATTGCATTGTTTAGTTCCAACTTAAGTTGCATTTCACCGAGTTGTTAAAGTTTTTGCCTTCCACTACAAGAAAAACAGCCTATAAGTAAGGAAAAATTGGTCCCAAAAAGTCCAAATCTTGTTCCAATTGGTCTTTTAGGACAAGAAAAAGTTGGTAGTGTCCCGTTCTAACAGGCTCCTACGCAAAAGGTCAATAGCGACGACTCTAATATGCTGGTCCTTAAAAGATTTTTACAACAATAAAAAATACCATTGTAATTATTATTTAATGACGGTATATCTTGTCCGAATCGACTAACTACCTGGTCGTAATAATCCTTGTGTGATGATATATCTCGTCCTAAGTAAACTAACTACCTGGTCATAATTCTCTTTTAGCGATGAGAAAGTTGGTCGCCACCTGTCCCTATAGCACCTTTCGCTAAAGATCTTTTACGACGGGTTAAACTAGCTGGTCCCTAAATACTTTTTATGACTAGGATAAAACTAGTGCTTAAAATTCTTTTACGGACCTTGTTTCTGGTCCCCGATTAAAGAGATTTTGTGAGCAACATAAATCTAGTCCTGAAAGTACATTTGGTGCTAAGATTTTCAACCACCAGTTTATTGGTCCTAAACAGCCTATTCGGACAAAGTTTTGTCCCTATATATATAATTATACAATTTCTAATGGCATTAATCAAATGAGTATATATCTATATATATCAAATTACCATAATCTTCTTTCATTTATATGCATAAATACCATAAATACATCAGTTATGTCATTGTTTACACAAATGCTTCACGAAAAAAAGAAAACTGACATCCTTTGTTAACTAATACTATTAATATAGATGTCCTGTTGGCTTTATCCAACTACCTAGGCTCTTTGAGTTCAAACACCAATAATTTCCTTATCTGAAAAGTGTCAAGTCCGACTGCTATTTTGAGGTACCCACGGTTCAGTTTGTCTGAAGCCAATAGAGGATAACTGATCTTCAAGGGGAGTGAGAAGCCATTGTACATGCTACTACACTGAACATGATTGTGAGGCTAGCGGTCAAGTTGATACAATCAAAATACGAGAGCAATCCTTAATATTAAAGAATAAATATTGGGTATTATGATCGACAATTGGTTGCAAATTTGGTTGTAGTAATAGATTTGTTAGTTGTCAATCTTCAGTTAATGAACTGACCATTGTAAGTGTTATTAGGCATTATAAAAGAACTTTGAGATGAGTATTCCATATTGATTTACTTTTACACTTAAATTAGATTTGATGGTCCAAATATAATGCAAATTGATAAAGTTATAACCACATTCAGATTAAATCAAATCAAGAGAGTTGTAACATTACCTGTGGTTGATGTAACGGGAAATGTTTCCATAGTTAGAAGCATTGATTACATATGGATATTTCCCTTCAATCAGTCTGCTCATATCATTAATGTGAGCATCTATCTCCAAAAATTAGCTGCAACCTTCTACGCCATACCTACTCAATAGATAGGATCCAGATATAAATAAGGTGCATTGACATACAACAAAGCAACTTCAGCTACCAAGTAGAATGTGTTATAACCTATTGCATCTTTTATTGGCTTTATGCTCATCAAGCACCTATCCGACGTATTCACACATAAATGTACCACAAAAGATTGCTTCTCTTAACCAGACTGGCCATCCCTATAAGACAAAATAGTAAATAGCTAGAGAAACTAATAGTAAATAGCTAGAGAAACTAACCTCTTAATAATTTCAGATCAAATTATTAGCTTTGTCTCGGTTTTATATATTTCTAGCTTCACATGTACTCCACTCCATAAAACCCTATTCTAACCAGATTTATTGCAAGAGCACCGCCAAAATCTGTGGTAGACTACTTATAAACTAATTTGGGGCATGATCTCCATAAAGAATGTGAAAAAGTTCTAGGTGACATAGCCACAGATTATGTGGAATTCATGAAAGAAGCGAAATAGGAATTCATTGAATGATAAGCAACATCTATTGAATGTATTATATTTTTTTATATTTGCTGCAACTTTACCATTTATTGAAGAGAAAAGAAAAGAACCACCTAAAGCTCCTCAGAATCCCAATAGGATATATAGTCGTGTAACATTTCATTAGAATTTTTTTGTGAATATAATTCCTTATCCCATTACGAAAAATCAATTAAAATGAATCCAAACATCCTCTACTGGGTTGAATAACACTTCAACTAACCTCAACTCTACTCTCTGTGATTTATTTCTCAACCCACTTCTACCACTACAATAGCCGGGGCACCATTGACCATTTCATTTTAGGAAATGCAAAAATAAATTAATAAAAACTTTCCATATTTTCAATAAGAAATTTACCAGAGCCTATATTTTCTAACCCAACTATAGTACACTTAACTTTTGGCTTTAAAATATCAAATTACCTGAAACTAGGAAATTAACATGTTAAGATAATTAGTTGATATTAAGGAATGGGAAACCTTGAGCAAAAAGAGTCATGCAGAAGGGAGGAAAGAAATTATTTTTGCAAGAACACAAATGAAAAATGTCCAAATTTTGTGATAAAATGGATGCCAACAAAAACTAATTTCATATTTTACATTGCAAATCATGCCATTTCCCTCACATGTCTTGTCTTCCACACTGAAATCTTGAACAAATACGTTAAGGAGTTGCAGTTAAGATGTTTCATCCTAAAGACACCAAGTATGAGGACACCTTCCTGTAATATTAACAAGACCTCTTAGGAAAATTATTAGGGCAGGGAAACTTGCATGTGACAAAGTAATATCCGCACAACTTTCATCCGAGTTCCAAAACTTAAATTCATCATACAATTCATACTTAAGCTTGAAATCCAATTAAAATCAAACATTATGACTTTAATAACTATTGTTAGGCTATCCACTCCCATAGCAAACAATATAAATGTCATTTGAACAATTTTTAGCGACGCGACTTGATTTTGAGGTTAAACTATCCAAAACATGCTAAGATACCTTGACAACCTAATCATTATGGTAACTACTTCAGTTTCTAGTAGATCGAGTTCCCTTTTTTGCAATTTAGATAAGTTTATGTTTTTTCTACAACCCACATTAACAATTTTGACACTAAACAAATAAACTTAACATGGTATAATAGTAGTATATCTAAACTTATCTTGTTCAAAAAACATAATAATAACAATAACGGTAGGATATCTAATATGAACATACAAATGCCAACAAACTTCTTCAATTAGATTATAAGATATTTCATATGAAATTTGATGAAATAAGTATAATCATTAAACTCGAGAAAGAGAAAATGAGAGGTGATAGCAACACTGAGTAGGGAACGAAACAAAATACCTTGTTAAACTGATAAAGGTGCAAACATTTAATGCATGGAGAGACCTTTAGGTTGGAGTCACTATTTCTAGAACTTTAGGATTCACCAATACAGATATATAAGTACAGGTAGGGGTGATGAAATATAGTGCATATAAATGGTAAGATACATATGACATTTTATTAGAGTTAATGAAAAGTATCATACCTGAGCTGGAACCTATTTAGAATTTAAAAAGAAAGGTTAGAACAATGGAGTGTATTATCAGTATAAGCAAAAACGAAAAAAAAACATAAAAATACTTTACCTTATTAATTTTTTAATCAGCTCGTCAAGAGTATTAAATCCATTTTCAGAAAGAAAAGCCTTTTTGCTTCTTCCCAAAGCAATAAAGAAACCAAATATAGCCAGATCCTTTTCTAGACATGTATGATGTATCAACAATAAATATAAAAATTTGAGTGTGATGTAAGAAATAAATTTTCATGAGGGATAAACTGCATTACTTTTCTCTACAATATATTGATTGGTCCTTTACTTGGGCCACTTCACCAGGATAAGGTTCACATTTAATTTTTATAGATCTCTCACCTTTTCTCAAGAAATTTTAAGAAATGTCAAGTGAAATGACTGTGCATGAGGTGTTCCACACAAACTGACATATTTCATTACATTGATATACTAAAATTTGAACAACCAGTCATTAGAATCACTTTACATACTTCTTTAACAGTACTATAGGTACAAGAAAAGCTTATAGCGAGTAATATTATACTTCTAAATCAATGGAATGTTATGTATATACAAAAAGCAACTAGAGCGCATAGAAACTCACTATTTTGGTTTGTTCTAGCTTATAAATGTACCACTGTCAGGTCAATATTCATGAGTGGTGTCTTTGAACGAAATTTGAGTAAGATGTCAAATAAGAAATTTGAAAGAAATTGGTTTAACCTCAATACTCCCGCTTGTGGTGAGTTTATACCATATTTTCTCTCGATCTATAGCTCATTAAAGATGCTTTTAGATAAGACTCATCCAGAATATAACCTCTTTAGTTCCTGAATTGGTTTGTACTTTACAATGCTGCAACTTTGGAACCAAAATGGACAAGAAAGTCTCTACGCAGACTATAGGCTTCATAGAATGATAATCCTATCGAAGAGAGACAAATTCAACAAGCATGTCCATCAATGTTCCAAGCATTTCTGGAATAAGAGAAGAAAATTATGTACAAAATAGTTTTGCAGGACAAAGTTTCACAATTTCTGCAATGCAACTGAGTGCAAGAATAATGAGTGATACATCACTTGCATTTCTAAGAGATAAAGATGGTTAATTTCTGGTCCTAAAAAGAGAGGAACCCATTTAAGCATCAATTAATACATAAATAGCTATACAAAATCTTAATGTATTCATTGTTATTTCTGTGAGTACATACTCTGCAGTAGCATATGTTTTGCGGACCCCCTTGGGTCTTATTTTGGAGTGCTAAGGCTTTATATTTGTTTGCAGAAAGTTATGTGATAAATTTCAAATATTCATCATCACTGTATTGAATTTCATTGACATTCCTTATCGTGGCTTAATATTGAGTTATTATTACTCGACTGTTGAGTTACCGTGATAGAACTTGTTTGTGGTAGTGTATTTGAGCATTATTTTCACTTCATTGCACTAATGTATGTCATCTTATATTTTTTTGGGAGGTTTAAATACTATGAGATATAATGTATATCTATGGCTTGATCGGAGATATTTTGTGTATCTTCTTTTGGTAGCATCAATAGTACATGATAAAATATAAGTTAAAGTTCACATAAAGTAAAAGAATTCCATTCACCGTCTACTTATCGATATCCTAGACACCATGGATATTATACACTTTACCTCAAATCTATGACATTTTTATCAGAAATGTACATTCTTATCAAAAATACCATCTTTTTATTTAATTAACTGTCACACAAAAAGTTGTATCCTTTTTAGCAAACACAATCAACTTCACAAACAAAGAAAAAATCCAATAGCAAATTATCACTTTTCAATGAACCCTAATACTAGAAATTCACTTTGCAATAAACAGCCTCTAGATGCTTCAAATTATTAGTTAAAAATTTTAGCCCAAATAACCTTTTCACTAATTATTAAAAAATAAAAGAGAGAACGGGAGAAAAGTAACTGTATCAAAAAATCAATAGAAATTAAAAATCACCAAAAATAAATTGGAACAAAACAAACAACTCGATGGATGAGAAATCATACCTGAGTTATTATGGAAGCTGCAATGGAAATTGAGATTAGGAAAAAAAACATGAAGGCAAAACAAAATTGACAAAGCTGTGAGAAGAAGTGATGGAAAACATAGTTAGGGAAAACACAAATTGCAAAAAGAAATCAGCAAAGTTGCCATGGAAACAATTAGGGCAAAACTTATTGCTTAGCGACGACCTATACTATTCTGAAGAGAAAACAAGGATCTTTTTTTATTTCTTTTTGGTGCCTACTTAGAATATGTGTTTTAGCAACGAATTAATTTTTTATTTTTTATTAAAAATTTTATTAAAGTTTAGTGGTAGTCTTTCCCGCTCAAAGGTTCTAAATAATCAATAGGGACGAGTTAATAATTTTTTTAGAATCAACTTTTATACCTTTGTAATAAAATGCACAATTAGGGACCGAAAAATAATCTCGTCCCAATAAACATACTTTTAGGGATAATATTATTAACTCATCCCTAAATATTGGTCTTAAATAAAACTTTTTGTTGTAGTGTTCACTGGTATGGTTTTCATCCTTGAGAAGTTCTGAGTATGTTTGGATAGTTCATGTCCTCCAGAAGATATGGAGTGGGTTATATGCTTTCTTAGCCAGTGATTTTTCCTTTGGAATGAGCCCTATTTTGGGGCTATGTTCCATTCACTCCAGCTAATATAAAGTTGGTTGTATGTGTTTTTAGTTAGTTATTATTCTTGTGGTGATTTTTCACTCTATATAGTTTCGAGTGTGGCTTGGTATGGTTTATCTTGGATATATCAGATTTGGATACTAGAGTTGATTTGAGATAGTTGACATTGATATAGCTTTATTAAAATAGTTTTGGATTTTGACTCTTTGGAATAGTATTTGGAAGTATGATAGATTTGAAGGATTAATGCATACCTATTTTTAGTTTTTATTTAGATATTTCAGATTAAGCGGTTCATCCTTGGTATTGACATTTCATCTTAGTGTTGTAGAGCTGTCTTCCAGTATTAGTTTTAGGCTTGTTTCAGTTTGAATTTCATTTATAGGCTGGTTGAGCCTACTCCGTGGTTACTTATTCGTTCTTCTAGACTTAAGCATTATTATAGTTGATTAGTGTTCAGATGATAGCCCATGGGCCTCGTATTGGTTATTTTAATTTTGATCTCAAGTTTCATCTTTCTTTGGGAATTATGGATGATTTACTCAACGGGAATAACATTCTTAAGTTAGATTTAGTATGTATTCATTCTCGGAGGATGAGATATCCTGGAGTAGAATATTCAGTAATGAGTAGTTATACGTTGGATTTTGAGATTTTAGTTTGATTTTTATTTGGGCTGGTTAGAGCATTTGCACGGATTGCGTTCCGTGTTTATATCCATTTGTATGCCTAGATAGAGCCTTATGAGCTTATCTTATGTTTGCCATATGAACTTTCAGTGGATCAACTTTAGATCTTTGAGTTCTCCATGATGAGACTGTGTGGACAAGACTCAAAAGTTTTTCCTCCTGGCTTGGAGAAGATAGAAGGTGCAAAAATGTAAAGGAAGGTTATTTTTAGATTTAGAGTTTGTTTTATTACTCATGTCTTGGCTTGATTTTGGCTTGGATAAGCCTTTGTTGATTTTTTAGATATAAGGATGGTGTCAGCATAATGTGATTCAGATATATGTGCATCAGCCTTTTTAGTTCAGTTGGAGGCCAGTTAGCAGTTAAGTTGAGTTGGCTATTTTTGGAGTAGAATGAGAGTGCTGGTTGAAAAAGGGATACCTGTGGAGAAATCCTTTGCAAGTATTTTATCTCTGTTGAGGTTATCTAGGAAGTCATGCTTGGAGCATGCGGGCCCAGTACCTTATCCTTTAGAGCTTTAGAGATTCTTTTTAGTCGTTGAATTTCGAGTACGAAAGTCCTTTTAGTGATGGATATTATAATGAACCTTCATATCATTTTTAATATTTAAGCTTATCTTCACTGTTTGGGAACCTTCATATCATTTTTAATATTTAAGCTTATCTTCACTGTTTGGGCTTCTCCATAGCTTCCCTAATTCATTTATGACTTGCTGGGACCGACAGTTCGGTTACTGGGCAGTTCATTTGATTTTAGAGCCAATTCCCTATTTTGAAGTCTTTGTTGGTTCTAAATATCCACTAAGTGAAAACTTCAGTGAAATGATCTTGGATGCAAATTCTAACTGCACTAGAAAATCTGGATTATCAATTTTAGTCTAGGTAGATCTTTGGTATGGGTCTCAATGCACCCAAGTTTTGTTCGACCTATTGGTCAGAAAGTTGAAATTGGAAAGAATGGGTGTGGGACCCATATTTGGTTGAAATGACCTTGAATTAAAAATCTAACTTTTCCATCATATCCAAAACCATGATTTTAGGCTAGGGAGACCCTTGGTTCAGGTGCCAAGGCTTCTGCACTTATTTTGGGCTATTGAATGGATTTTATGAAAAATGTTAAAACTATAAGTGTGGCCTCCACTTTTTTCCTGAACAATCTTCGATGAAATTTTGATGATTCCAATGTATATGAAATGTGATTTACACTAAAATTTCACTATTGGATTATGTTCTTTGGATTTCGGGTGAGTTTTGAGGGTCAAAAACATACTTTTGAGTTTGCTGTCATCAGGTTCAACCACGAAGGCGACCAAGAGTGTGCAATCGTGACACTCACCATCGTAGCCTGTAAGAACGTAATTACGGTATCTGAGTACCTTTAGGGGCTATATAAAGGCCCCAAGACATGTTTGGGGCATATCCCCTTCACTATTTAGACATAGAAACCCCAAAATGAGTGTAATAACTAAAAATTCGTTATGGCGGGTCACTTAGGAGCTTAATTATCATCTTGCATTGTGATTATCTTCAAGATTAAGGTATAATTTTTTTGAATTCATGCTTGAATTTATTTGTTTGGACCCAAAACCTTAATTTGTCTTAGGGCTTAATTTGAACCTAAAGTATCCTTAGTTTTCACCCATTCTTTGAGGGTTATGATTCCTTAATCATGTGTGAACATCGGTTTTATCTCGGAAACACATTTTACGTATGTGGGACCCACTTAGGATTTTGGTGTCATTTTTGAACCCGAAGCACAATAGTGCAATATAGTGCATGAAGTAAGGTTTTGTGGTTTGGCCTTGAGGTAGGCTTCTATCTACTTTTCTTCATAGATGATGTGTTATGTATATTGTGTGTGAATATGGATGTTAGGCTTGATTTTAAGCAGGATATCTTAGACTTGATATATTAATATTTGGGGATTAGATAAGGGTTTTGGACCATTGAGATGGCATGTTTATAACCCTTTTGTATCCTATTGCCTTCCCTCTTTAATTTACATTAGTTATATTATGTATACTATATAATGCTATTTTTGGAATATGGTTTTAGCTTTTGAAGCATGATTTTTATATTTAGCCTTATTGGGCTAGTATGGTAGTCTTGAAACCATAAATTGGGTAGAGTTGACTTAAATACCCTTGATTCTAGTCGAAGTTTCTATCTTACGCTTAAATATGGCTTACTTGACATCTAGAAGATAAAGTAGATACCTTAGACTAGTTTGGGGCATAGTATGCCTTATTATGGAAATTGTAGATTAGAAGTGGGATCATTTAGCCCACTTAGGCCTAAGCTTGTGTTAAGTCTTGTGGACTTAGTGCTAATATTACACATAGATGAGTTTAGTAAACCATATAATAAGGTTACTTCGTAACTTGGTTACTCGTATTGATGTTTCTGGATTGTCGCTTTTGAGTTATATTTATGATACTCCTTGTGAAAGTGATATTGGGCATTTAGATATGATATTACTCCTAGATACATTAGGTGGCCTATAGAGATGTTATTTTCTCTCAGACTTGATGATTGGCCTATAGAGATGCTATTTCCTCTTAAACTTGATGATTGGCCCATGGAGATACTATTTCCTCTTAGACTTGATGATTGGCCTATAGAGATGCTATTTCCTCTTTGACTTGATGATTTGCCTATAAAGTTGCTATTTCCTTTAGTCATGATTGTTGGACCTATAGAGGCGATGTCTTCTTGGAAATTTAATTGTGCCTAGAGAAGTGATATTCCTTGTAGTTATGATGTATGTATTATTGATATAATATATATATATTATAGACAAATACATGTCTATATATATTATTCCTCCTAGATATGAGATGCCTCTTGTGTGAGAGATGATTACACATCTATATATAATATGCCTTCTAGATATGAGATGCCTCTTGTGTGAGAGATGATTATATGTCTATCTATTCTATGCCTCCTACATGTGAGTCACCTCTTGTGTGAGAGATGATTACATGCTTATTGATATTATTCCTCCTATATGTGAGATTCCTTTTATATGTGAGATGATTAGAGATATGCTACGACCTTTAAATATGTTTATTGATATGAGTCCCAGATATGTGTATGGGCCTAAGGCCGTGATTATGATGTTGTGATTATTTTGGATAAATTAATAGGCCAAGGGTCGTGTTATGATATTGATTGTATAGCCGAGAACTGTTTATCATTATAAATGATATAATTATAGTTTATGAAAATGAAGATGCATAAATTGGTAAACACATCTCTTTGGTATGGGTGGAGGAAAATGTGGTATGATTCTTATTATTCCACTGATTGATCATTGGTTATGGCATGCACAGATTTGGTACGTTTATGATTATTTACCATTATAAATATTGTGATGATAGCTTAAATCTGATCTTATGACTACTCTTCTTGTTGGATGGTTAAGCTATACGGTAACTAGTTGTCTATTAGGGGACTATAGCACTTGATGTCTAGGAATCTAATGTATTAGCTAATGAATCTTGCTTAATTTAAACATGGTACCTAATGATGGGTAGTTAATAAATAGTGTCAGTTAATAGTAATGTGTTGTCTAGTAATTATTAACAGATATAAGATGATTAGTTGATAATAATGAATGATGGATAAATGGTGGTTTTGGTGTAGTGATAAACCTTGACTAGATTATAGATGTTTGCTCTTTATTCATTTATTGACCTAGGATATATGTATAGCATTGACGTATATTTAATGCAGCTGGAACATGATAGTTCACCCTGATACTTTCTTAGTTTTATTATGTTAGACTCTTGGACATGAACAAGATATTTGTTCTTTATTATCTCATTGACTTGTCATATGACTTTTATACTTTTTGGTGTAGTTTCCATTCTGTTTATTTGTTGTATCTATCTATTTTATCTTTGGAGATCAGTTAGCAGTAACCTACTGTGTACCATTCATTTGGTACTCATACTACACTTCTGCAACCTGCAGATCATAGTACGGGTTATCACCGTTGTTGTGTGCATCATGCGGAGTAGCCCTGGTTTAGAGACATATAATAAGCTCCCGGCGTTCAGAGCATTACTTATCTCTTTATTTTTATATTAAAAGTTCTTGTACTGATACCCCCAGGTTTTGGGATTCTTCTATATATTGATCTTTATTTTATATATTCCGCATTCTTTTCCTTACATTATTGAGTAGTCCATTATTAGCCATTCCGGACTGTGGGTTGGGTTGCCTACTGGTGGATTATGGCAGGCATCATCATGATCGGAGAAGTTGGATCGTGACAAGTTAATACTTTCCCCAAGATCACATAAGGCCTTTGCAAATTTATACATCCCGATAGTGCAAAGAATAGTTAATGCACGCGGGTCTTCTTTCTTCACCACAATTGTTCTAGACATTATAGCACTACAATTATGAGTCATCTCAATAGCTCAAAATTCAATAACTTGCTTCCTTGATAGCAAGTCCTTCATGAATTTATTATACCCTAGCATTTATTGCAAACCTATTATCAAAAGAATATTTATCGATAAGTTTCTAAATTTCTCAAGAAATTTCTTGAACTTGGTATTGTCTTCTTTTTTCTTGAGCCTTTGTTAGAATGGCGGAGGAATTTTGTTTTATGACTGATCACTCTCACCTGTACCATTGCTTTGGTGTAAGACGATCGTTGTCAATATAATAACCCAACTTTACTTGTGGTCAAATCCATGAGCAGTGTAACTAATTTTTGGATCCAATGGATGTTGAAAGTGTCTAATTATGTACCCATAATGTCAACATTAAGTAAGACATAAATTAAATTTGGGGAGGGGGTATAGTTTGGAATGTTGATTGAAAAAAATCTACTCGAACTACCAATTTAGAGCAACAATTGTAGATAAAATTCCATTAGGATAAAAGTCTTGGGAATATGCTTTCCTAGGAGCAAATGGTGTATGGGTACATTAGAATCAAATGCAAGCTCAAGTTGATGACTATATGGGTAGGATAGGTTAGGGGTTTTGATGTTAGTCTTTCGACTAAATACCAAAATATCACCTATGGATACTTTTGAATACCTCATGGGCATGGCAATCAAATTTTCCTAAAACCTCAACTGAGGCATCCTTATTTCTTGGATAATACCCAAGACATAGAAAATTCACAATCCATCCTTATTTGTAAGATATTGTAAAGAATAATTTATCATCTAAATTATTGTTCACAAATACTTTTCACTCATATCCCTCTTTCAAGGATGATATGGGATCTAAAAGAATACCTACATCTATCTATCAAGGGTGATCTGGCATTTTGGGAAATTGAGACTTTCACCAACAAATTCCAATTTAACAAGCTAGTATTAGTTAAACCCAATATCATTAACCAAGAATTTACCCTAACAATCAATACCCACACAAATTTTCACCCTATTCCAACATAATTCCAAGATAGAGATTTAGCTACTAATGAAGTTTGAGAAAAGAAATATACCAAAATTGACATTCGAAGCATCCATTGAAGATTCAAAGAAAAAGTATTCTTAAATTCAACATCAATTACAATTAAAATCACTTGGAAAATTAACTATACTAGTCTTTGCCAATTTAGTAGGTTTTTCTCAACAACAAAAAATGAATTCTAGTTGGAAGATATCTCCAAAGTGAAAGGGTTTTTGCCCTTTGAAAGATTTGGGTTCAGTTGCTTAAAATGAATAATCTGTCCCTGGATAATTTTTTGCTCCATCGCGATTGCTCTCACTGGTTTCAATTGGGACCATTGGGTCATGTTCGTGATAACTGAGGCTCATCCATTCCTCTAAATTCTTGGCTGTGATCGCGATTCTAAGTATCATGATCACGATACCTGAAGGCCAACTAAATTTTTGTTTTTTTCACTAAGTCTTCCCCTTTTGATCTCTTTTCAGCTCACTTGACTTATTTTCTTCCGATCACTTGTATAACTGCAAAACATGGGAATTAGTACATTTAAAAGACATTTGTCTCATTAACACCATTTAACCATATTAATGTACTTGAATTTGGGCGTCAACTTAAAACTGTAATCTAGACCCCCAACTTAAACCATTGCTTGTCCTCCAGAAACATTACTTCTTACTCAATCAGACTATGAACTATAATCCCATTTATATGACTTTGAACTTGATTAGAACCAACCAAGATCTCTCAAGCATGGGTGAAGTTATTCTCACAATTCCTCTCAACATAAAGCACAATATCAAGGATGCAAAAGACTTTAAAGAACGATAATGCAACAATCACTATTTCTCTAGAAGCGACTTTTCATCGATAGCAACTCAACTACACTCATTTTTCTTATTTTTGAAAGATGACAATTTCACCCTCCTCAATTTGTCTACATGCCTCCTCAAAAAATGAAAGTCCAACACACCAAATTATCTATCATGGAACAAGGGATTTGAGTGCAGACATTCACTCTCACAAAGAATCTCTCAATGTGAACAAGTATCATACCATATTATTGCCCGTATTTTAAATCTCCACTACTATGAATACACTTGATTTGAGATCTCAAATGACTTTTTGAAGCATATAATGTAGGCTCGGGGAAAGGGTATGGTATCATTTGGGAGAAAATTAGCAGTCTCCTTGAACATCTACATCACACTATTCAATCAAACTTTTGAATATGGGCCACTTTATTTGTATCCAACTACACACATGCCTACTTTCATTACCTTGATTCACTCATATCTATGGAAGAACATTCTTCGCATTTATTTCTTTTATGCAAGCTATGCTTTTCCTTCTTTTGATTATTCCATTCTTTTTCACTTCTTCACTTGTGCTCTTTGCTTAGCTTTTAGGCATCCACTTACACTAACATGGCCCAAGGTCACCTCTTCCAAGACTTACCACCCCCAATTTAGTCTTTTGGACTCAAGTTGGATTTTCATATTTGAGGAGGGTAGAATTCAAATAAAGGGTAAAAGTAAATGATTCAAGGCTTGTAATGTTGTTTCTAAAGAAAGTCTTCAAGGCTAAAAATGGGTGACTAAAGATACTATTCCATGTACGGGTAGAATATTTAGGCTAATATGAGTTCCCATGTTCACAAAGAAGGCTTAAGATCATTTCACCAACCAAGCATAATCACAATTAGCCTTGAGAGGCTAATGGGGAAAGTTCTCGATGATATAAGTAAGCATAAAAGTTAAACAATTACGTTTACCACTCATGGAATGCAAACTTTTCAAGGAGGATCAATTGCATTCTCTACTAGAGACAAAGAAGGTGTTTACTATAGAATACAAACTAAGGACTTAGGAGTCACAAAAAGAGGGAAATAATTTTTACAAAATTGTTCATATCTATGCCCTTCGTTTTCAGAAAGATTTTGAGTGGAGGGGTTGCTTGCTTCGGATTTATACCACACAAAGTTTTCTATTGATGGCACCAAACCAAGACATCATCTCATATTTTAGCTCTCATGAGGAAAAACCATATGTCTACCCAGACTTCATAATAGGTATAAGGGTGATCTCAATACTCCAATGCTATGGGTACTTAGACTTTCCCTACATCTATGGCTCAAATACAAACACGATGATTTTCCCTTAAGAATGTCATCACTCAATCTATCATACGAAAAGGCTCATCCAATATCATATTGAACAAAATAAGAATAGAATAAAAATCTATGAATGAAAATAGATAACTAATCCATGAAATGTAGGCACTATAAAGGTTCCCGAATATTACAACGCAAAATAAAAATATGATCACCCAAATTAACCAAAAAAAATAAAATGAAAACATCTAAACAAATATCTCAATAGTACAAACCAATCAAATTAAATATCTAAGGCTTTTATGGAGATGAGCTCTCCCAACTCAAATCCTGTAGGTACCTCACTGCATAATCATGAAAGCATAAGAAAAGTGTAAAGGGTGCTCCTTGTAACAACATCAATTACTGCTATTGCTTTAAGTCCCGACATCATCCTAAGTCTGACCATGTAGCTGGGAGCTTATCATCATCACCTGCCCAATGAGAATGAAGTCTATCTTTGGGTTTCAGTACATTTTATAGGTCCTTTACCCCCTTCCATGTCTTAGTAAAGAACTTATCTCTCTTCTTTATTTTGTCATGAGACTACTTGACTTCTCTATATGACTGTGCCAAGGACGAGTAGGTCCTAACAAACCTAGAAATAAAGGCTCACTGCTCTTGCTGATTTGCCAGAAACTGCTCATAGTCAGTTTGAGCAACATAAGAATAGTGAGAGGTAGATGGCCCTCCTAGCCCTGTAGGCAACCTAGACACCAGCTCCCTGATTACCCTCATCTCAATTGAGATCTCCTCAAATAACCCTACTTTGGATGGCCTGCAGGAGTCTATTTCCTCATATATTGACTTGCCTGTGTCGATTTTCCTCTTCTTTTTATAACCAAGTGCGCCTTTACCAAAATCTTGAGAGGGTAAATGGGGTTCTTTGGACATACCCAAGTATCTCCGAGATACTCCTCAACCTCGGCTCTATAACAAAGCTCTGCGATCAAAGAAGGAAATAAAAGTAGGGTGTTACCTCGGTTCTTGAAACGCCTTTTGTCTAAATGCACAAGACGTTAAACATTCAAATAAATGTATACAAGATACAACCATCTAGACTCACAGATATGAGACATAGGTCAGATGAGTGCATGGGGAGACCCAAATAAAAATGATGGATAACCATATCATCGCCTGAGCCTTAAAGTCATGAAATGATATCCTTATCCTAGTTGTATCCTAAGGGACCTCTCTACCCGGACACAACTTTTCAACCAACCAACTTTTCGGTTCACACCCATTTTTCTTGAATTGGTCCATGTCCTAAGGTTTTTTATTTTCTTGGACCTGAAGTGAACAATCTTCTCTCATATTTGTACAATTGATTTAGAGAAAGATACTATGTTGTAGTTAGATTATAACTACCACACCTAATATTCATTCACCCAACATGGATCCGGGGTGAAACATGTGCACCTTGTGGCTAGAAGTCTATCATGGAAAGACGGGAGCTTATCCGACACCTTATCCAAGCATATGCCTCTCTCTGAAAGAAGTTTTGCCATAGGGAGGTCAACATAAGACAAGGTTTGGTACTCTAGTGCCACGAAGCGGGTTTGTCAAAATCTCACATCTTTAGCTTTGAAAATTAGAGAACAACACAAAAGCATTAATTATCAATATTTACATATTAAAAACATGTTATGTTATTTAATTCAGCTAATGGAATGGTGTCTAGGTAATTTCTGGGCAAGAAATGGACTTGTAGGATATTTTTTTAGTCATGGATGAAAACAACACATACCATATTTAGGAATGTAGGGGAAGATGCTTATGCGCTTTTGGATGCCCAACACTCAATCACAAATTGGTGCAATTTAAGATAAATTTGAAAGGGAATTTGGGAAAATTTTGTGTCGACTGGTCATTCAAACTAGTCTTGACCGCGATTGCGATCAAAGTTACAAGATCACAGTAACATGGTGATCGCGATTATGATGGCACACGTATTGCAATTTTAATAACTGAGGCCAGTTTTTTTTCCTTTATTTTCCTCTACTCAATCTACTACTCAAATTCACCATACTTCCCTTTTCTCAACCTCATTTAAAATACCTTATAGTGCCATAATTTCATGGATTAATCATAAAAAAGAAACCTACTCCAACAATTAAAATTCAAAGGATATGGGCCACTTTCATGGCATTAATGAGTTGCGTACCTCATAGTGCCAAATTTGTCATCACGGTACGATGTTCTCCAGTTTTAAGTTTGATCCTTGAGGGATCCATCATCAACCTTCATGTACACTAAATCAAGAATGAACACCAGTTGCAGTCCATTGGATGTTTCTCTGTTTTACACACCTAAAAGGAAACCTCATCATTTTGAACCAAAAGTTTAATATCTCCTTGATCCATTTCAATAATTTCTCTATGGGTTGCCAAAAAGGGTCTCCCAAGAATAATGGGTATTTCTTAATCTATTTCACAATCAAAGAAAAAAAAATCCATTGGCAAGATGAAATGATCGTCCTTCACCAATGCATCATACATGAATTTAACTAGTTTTCTAATAGAGCAATCCTCCATCAAGATCCTCAACTTTATGGGAGTAGGAGTAACCAAGATAAGTCTTTGATAGATTGTATATGGAATTAGATTGATTCTTGTACCAAGGTCACATAAAGCTTTCTCAAATTTGTGTGTCCCAATGGTCCAAGGGACTTTGAAGGCTACTAGGTCTTCTTACTTTTCCACTATTGCACTAGTCATAATAGCACTACAACCTTGGGTAACTTCAATGGTTTCCCCATCCACAAGGAACTTTTTGGAAATCAACGTCTTCATTAGCTTAGCATATCCTATAATTTCTTGAATGGCTTCTAGTAATCGGATATTGATTAAATATTTCCAAGCTTGGTGAGTAACTTCTTGAATTTGACATTCTCCTTTTTTATCGAGTCTTTGAGGGAAAGGATGAGTGATTTTCACTATAGACAAGGGGTCACATGGAATTTCATCACCCCTAACTACTTTAGGAGCTCCTTCATCATCAATAATTTCTTTAATTATCATTGGTTCTTCATCATCCCCTCTTGAGACTTTGGTGTGTCATCATTAGACTAACCTACATACTTCTAAGTTATGTTCATTAGATCATGAATAGACTTTTGTTTGAGCTCAACCTCTTATGCACCAAGATTTTTACCTTTTCGGGTGAAAATTTCTAAGAAATGAGCATCATTTTTCTAATTTGTCACCATATCACTAGGGAGCCCACCCTTGGTCCTAGCATTTATTACAGTTGAGATTTGGCAAATTTGGGTCTTCGATTTCTTGATTGGAGAAAAGTGTGAGACAACCATTTTGTTTATTTGAGAGAAGTCTCATTTTAATTCTCGAACCATCTTGTCTGTCCCTTCCACTCACATAAATATTCTAGCAAGAACATTCTCGGATTTGAACTTTTTGAGATCCACGGGGTTTTGTTCCTTGCTCTTTATTCAGTGATGGGGGAAGATATCTATCACACTCCCTTTCCTTGTCACTCCAATCTTTATCTCTATCTCTATCATGTTATTTTCTTACTCTATCACTATCATTCAAACCTTGGTTCCCACCTTGCCTTTGGTAGGCCGGGTAGGATCCCCCCGAGTATTTCACCAAGAATTTGATTTCTTCATCATGCCTATTTTATTCTTATTTATCATATCCTTTTGATGCCATGGAATTGACCATTTTAGTGGTTGCACCTATCACATACTTTGTAAGGAGGTCTAATTGTGTCATCATTTTTCCTATGTTTTCTTTCCTCTCTTTTTCTTTCTTCCTTTGTTCCTTATTCACAATTGAGGCAGTGGGAAAACCTATGGCTACCTCGGTATCTTGAGTGTGCCACCCTATATTTTGATTTGTGATTTTCTTAACCAAAGTTGAAGCCACACCATATGACAACCTCACAAATAACCCACTAGCCACGTTCTCTACCACGGTCTTGTTAAGTTGGTCCAAAGACCTATAGAATATTTGTAGGAGCATCTTATCTGGTACTTTGTGGTTAGGACATTGCACAAGCTTTTCATTAATTCTCTCCCAAACTTCATATAGAGGCTCCATATTAAGTTGATGAAAGTTTTTGATTTCATCCCGCAATTACAACATCTTTAAAGGTGTGAAATAACAATCTAAGAAAGCATTGGTAAGATCAACCTATGATGTTATTGACCCAGTAGGAAGAGACCTCGACCACAACACTGCCTCACCCATTAGAGATAACGGGAAGAGGAGTAGCCGTATTCATTCTTGTGAGATATGATCTATGTCAAATGGGGAACATAAAGAGACATTTCATTTGAAGTATGTGTAACATAACACTTGTGATGTGGAATGCGTATGGCACTAGCATGCCCCACATCGTAGAGATAGTTTTCATCATCGAGGGGGCCATTAAAGGTCCTAGCATTACATCTATGATCACTCATTGTGTCATGAACAGTATTTAAATCACCTATAAGGAAAAAAATAACAATCAAAGTAACTAAACACCACTACGGGTACACCCAAAGTCAATATAAACACCATTCAAGAAATAACTAAATTTACTCCCCGACAACGGCATCATTTTTATCATGCTGAACTATACTGTTGCTTTGGTGTAGAATGATAGTTGTCAATGTAATAACCAACCTTGATTTGTGGTCAAATCCATGAGGAATTTAACTAATTTTTGGTTCTAATAAATGTTGAAAGAGTAACTATTTACCCATAATGTAAGCATAAAGTAAGACATATATGAAAATTGGTGAGGGGTATGGTTTGGAATGTTATTTAAACAATATCTACCTGTACTACCAATTTAGAGCAACAATTGTAGATAAAATTCCAATAGGATAATAGTCTTGGGATTATGCTTTCCTAGAAGTAAATAGTGCCTGGGTACATAAGTGTCAAATGCAAACTCTAGTTAATGACTATATAGGTAGGCTTGGTTAGGGGTTTTGATGTTAGTCTTTCAACAAAACACAAAAATATCACCCATGGATCTATTTGAATACCTACTGACAACCAAACACTAAAATATCACCCATGGATCCTTTCGAATACCTACTAACAACCAAATACAAAAATATCACCCATGGATCCTTTCGAATACCTCATGGGTGTGGCAAATATATCATCCCAAAACCTCAATTGGGCATCCCTATTTCAAGGATGATACCCAAGACATAGAAAATTCATAATCCATTCTTATTTCTAAGATAATTTAAGGGAATAAGCTAACATCTAAATTGTTATTCATAAATACTTGTCACCCATATCCTTCTTTCAAGGATTATATGGGATCTAAAATAATACCCACATCCTTCATTTAAGGATGATGTGGGATTTTTGGAAATTAAGGCTTTCACCCACAATTTCCTTGTTTTCAAGAAAGTATTAGTGAAACCCAATATCATTAACCAAGAATTACCCTGACAAGCAAGACTCACATACATTTACGCCCTATTCAAACATAATCCCAAGAAAGAGATTTAAGTACTCATAAAGTTTAAGAAAAGGAATATACCCAAATTGACATTCAAAGCATACATTAAAGAGGCAAAGTGAGAGTATTCTCAGAGTCAACTTCAATTAAAACTAAAATCACTTAGAAAAATAACTACAATATTCTTTCCCAATTTAGTAGGGTTTTCTTCACACCAAAAATTAAATTCAAGTTGGAAGATATCTCTAAAGTGAAAGGGTTTTGTCTCTTTGAAGGATTTAGGCTCAGCTGGTTGAAATGACAAATCGGCCCTTAGACTATTTTCCACTACATTGCCATCACGCTCACTGGATTGTAATTGTATTACTATGATCGCGAACATTAGGTTGCGTTAGCGATAATTGAGGCTCATTTATTCCTTCGATTTCTTGATCGTGATTCTGACATTAAGCGTCACGATCATAGTTCCTGAGGGTCACTTGAATTTAATCTTTTGCACTATCTGTTCCCTTTTGGATCTCTTTTCATCTCTCTTCGCTTCCTTTCTCCACATTACCTATATACATACAAAACATGAGAATTAGTGCATTCAAATGACAAATTTTTCTAGTTAAAACTATTTAACCATAGTAGTGTACCCGAATTCAAGCGTTAATGAGTGGTAAATTACCACTCATTATTGGCAATATAATAACTGGAGGTTCATTCACTTTTGGAGCATTATTATTTACCACTTTAGGGGTCTCCTTCTTCTCATTCTTTGCTTCAACTACCTTCATTTCCATAAGAATCATTTCATTGGGCTTAGGAGCATCATCACTTGGATTTTCTAGCCATTTTATTTTTGCATTTGCTTGCTCACCATTTGCCTTTTTATTAAGATTTTCAACAAGATCAACAAACTTAACCTAGTGACACATCAACATCTTTTGTGTGCCAACCTCTATTTTGTTTTATGACTTTTTCTAGCAAATTTGCTGCAACTCCATAAGATAATTTGTCAAGAGAACCACCAAATACATTATCTACCACCGTCTTATTCAATTGATCCAATGACCTACAGAAAATTTAAAGAAGCATTTTCTCTGGAACCTTATGAGTTGGAAATTGCATTAAATTCTTATAGAAATATTTCCATACTTCATATAATGTTTCACCACTAAGTTGGCAAAATTTTGTGATTTCATTCCTTAGATACAACATTCGAGAAAGAGGAAAGTACCTATCCAAGAAGGCTTCTGTGAGCTTAACCCATTACGTGATAGATCCTTAATGTAAAGACCGCAACTATAAAACTTTTTCTCCCATTAAATAGAATGGAAAAAGATGTGACCGGATTGATTCTTGAGAAATATAAGCTATGTCAAATAGAGAGCACACATTAATGAAAATTTTCAAGTGTAGATTAGCATCCTCTGTGTGTGACCTTCGAATAACCCTTTCATTTAAAGAAAATTAAGCATCACACTAGTGATGTTAAATACTTAATTTCCTTTGATTCATAGGATGTGAATAGCACTATCTCGCCCTACATATCTGAGGATATGCACGTCCTCGAGATGCACATCAAAAGAGCCAATACTATTATCATATTGGCTCATGGTGTCATGTATGATACTATATTTACTTGAGAAAGACAAAAACAAAAAATAATGTAAACTAAAACACTACGGACAACCCAAGGTCACTAACAACACCATAATAGTAAAAATTGTGTTTCACTCCCCGACAATAGTAATTTTCTTATAAAGATCAAACTTACACTCAAATTATGGTGTAAAGTGATCGTGTTTAATATATTCAAGATTCTCAAGGGAAATATTTTAGAGGTTGTCATGGATATCATGGTAGACCCATACAAGCAACCGTAGAGAGTTTGGGTAGCGGATCTTCTGGTCAGACGGTTCAGGGTGGCCATCCGTGCCAAGTGATACCTTCTCCTATTGAGTTGATCCATAGAGTTTGATTGAGTGTAATAATATTGTCCATTTTTCCAAGGGTTGTCTCCTCCGTGTGATTAGAGCTACTCTTATTTCAGCTATGAGAGGTAGCAGTTTTACTAGAGGTGTGAGAAAAATAGGTAATAGAGGCTGTAGTGGTGGTTGTAGGGCTACTTAGTAGGTTGATGGTCATGAATAGTTCTATGCTATACCAACCAAACTTGATTTAAAGGTTTCAGATGATGTGATCACAAGTATTATCACCATTTATTTTAGATCTGCATCTGTATTATTTGATCCTGGGTTGACTCTCTCCTATTTTTCTGCATATTTTTCTTTGGGTTTTGATTATTTTAGTGAGCCTCTTTCCATGCCTATTCATGTATCTTCCCCTATAGGAGAACCCTTAGAAGTAGATCGAGTGTACCAACCTTATTTTGATACTTTTGCTTTTCATGAGACTTAGGTAGATTTGATTATGTTAGATATGGTTGATTTCAATGTTATTTTGGGTATGGATTGGTTGTATTCTTATCATGCTATCCTAGATTGTTTTGCTAAGACTGAGACTTTAGCTTTACTGGGTGTGCCGAGGATAGCTTGGAAGGGTGTGCTTTGTTCATGTCCTAAGAGGATCATATCATATGTTTAGGCTTTTAGATTTGTTGAGAGGTGATTTTATCTTATTTAGCTCATATTTATGATACTAGTGTTGTTTTACCTCCTTTCTTTGATTTTATCATATTGTCCATGAGTTCATAGATGTGTTGCTTGTATATTTTCCTGGTATTCCTTTAGATCATGATATTTATTTTTCTATTGATGTTGAGTCAGAAACCAAGCCTATTTCTATTCCTTCTTATAGGATGGCCCCAACTGAGTGTAAGGAATTGAAGAATTAGATGCAGGAATTGTTGGATAAAGGATTTATCCGACCTAATGTATCACCTTGGGGTGCGCTAGTCTTTTTGGTCAGGAAGAAGGATGGGTCTATGCATATGTGTATTGATTATCAGAAATTGAATAAGGTGATGGTTAAGAATAAGTTTCCTCTTTCTTGTATTGATAATTTATTTGATTATCTTTAGGTGTCGCGTTGTTTTTGAAGATTTATTTGAGGTTCAAGTATCACCGATTGAGGATTACATCTTTGGATATTCCGAAAACAACTTTTTAGACTCAATATGGTAATACAAAATCTTGGTCATGTGTTCTGTCTAGAACAATGCCCCTACCACATTCATAGGGTTGATGAACTGAGTGTTTCTATCATATGTAGATTCCTTTGTCATTGTATTATAGATGATATCTTTATTTATTCAAAGAGTGAGGTTGACAATGATTATTATTTATGGATTATGGTTCAGATATTCAGTGATGAGAAGTTGTATGCCAAGTTCTCGAAGTGTGAGTTTTAGTTGGAGTCTGTTTATATCTTGGATCACATAGTGACAAAGAAAGGTATTATGGTTGATCCTGCCAAGGATACAGTGGTTCGAGATTAGGCTAGATCTATTTCGGCCACCGATATTCAGAGTTTTGTTGGCTTGGCAGTTATTATTGGCATTTTGTTGAGGATTTCTCATCCATTGCAGCTCCATTGACCAAGTTAACTTTGAAGAAAATTTCTTTCCAAATATCCAATGCTTAAGCAGAGAGCTTTCAAAAGCTAAAGGATTTGTTGACTTCAACTCCTATCTTGACTTTGCCTAAAAGGATGTGGGTTTCACTGTCTTTTGTAATGCTTAAGGTGTGGGATTAGGCTCTATGTGTATGCAGGAGGGTATGGTGATTACATATTCTTCTCGTCAGTTCAAGTCTCATGAAAGGAATTACCCTACCCATTAATTGGAGTTATGCAAGATTTTTTTTCCCATTAAGTTGTGGAGGCACTACTTGTATGGAGTCCATTGTGATATTTTCTTGATTTATTGTAGCCTTCAGTACTTCTCCCAGCAGGATCTTAATATGAGTCAACGTCGTTCGCTAGAGTTGCTTAAGTATTATGACTTGATTATTCTCTATCATCCGATCAATGCTAATGTAGTTATAGATACCATGAGCCAGAAGTCGACTAAAATGGGTAGCTCGGCACATATTTTGAACCAGGAGAGGCCTTTGGCCTTAGAGGTTCGATATTTAGCTAACTAGATGTTTGGGCTTGGTATTTTGATACTTGGGTGTGCTTTGGTGTTTGTGGATGCTAGTTCTTCTTTATTTGAGAAGATTCGAGCTCACCAGTTTAATAATGCTATATTGCGGTGATTCAAGATAAGTTATTGAATGGTGAGGCTAAAGAGTCCTCACTTTGTTCAGATGGTGTTCTGAGGATTGGGAGCCAATTTTGCGTGTCGAGAGTGTGTAATTTGATTAGATTGATTTTTGAGGAGTCTCATTGATCCAATTATTCCATCCACCCAGGAGTGCCTAAGATGTATCGTGACTTAAGGCAACATTATTAGTGGGGTGGTATGAGTAAGTGTGTAGCAGATTTTGTAGCTCAGTACCTCTGTTTCCAACAAGTGAACACGGAGCATTTAAGAACTAGTAGATTGCTTCAGAGATTACCCATTCCTGAGTGGAAGTAGGAATGGATCACTGTGCATTTTGTGACTGGGTCGCCTCACACTTTCCATGGATCTAATAGTCTTTGGATCACCGTAGATCAATTGACCAATTCTACACATTTCCTTTTGATGCAGGTGTTCATCAATGTTGAGAGGCTGGCCCGTATTTATATTCATGAGATTGTATGACTACATGATATGCTAGTGTCTATCATTTATGATCGAGATTCTGCGTTCACTTTGCACTTTTGGACCACCCCCAATACCCAACTCAACCATCCAAACATGTACCCTATGCCAGATAGTTACGAATGTATAACAAGATAGCTTGTAATCATAAACTAACCAATAGCCATCCATCCATTACCAACCAATGACCATAACCAAACCAATGTAAAAACCAAGTTCTTATCCACAACATAACACAAAAGGATGGAACTATCATAAATTTAGTCCAACGGTATCATCCCTAATTCCAAAGAAAATACTGAGGCTGACACCAATACCGATTCTGCCTCTTACAACCCATAGTATTCACACAAGCCTTTAACCAAAAGAACAACAATATCCTGTTGGGACATGTCCCCAACCATATCCAAAACAACTATCAATAAAATAAACCAAGTATGTTAAAACATCCATGATAAGAAAATGAGCCTTCTGAAATATGGAAGATCACCACTTCAATCCAATAGCTAATCCCAAATCCATCACTAAGCAGGAGGAGTAGAATGGTCGGTTCCTGTATCGCGTAGGGATACAGCCGCTCGAAGAAAAGTTAGCAGGTGAATGCTAGCATAAAGTCAGGATAAGGACAAAATAATATCATCCAGTAATACCAAGTAAACTAACCATATGAATACAAGACACACATGCATATATATATATATACATAACCATGCCGGGAAATAGAGACAGGTTTAGCATGTGATTAAAACCATTAACCTGGGTATGTGTATCATAAGCATACTAGAACTACCTACGGGCTATATGGGTCCAGTGTAACCCATTGAACAGGCACCAGTGCATGTAGCTGCATGAACCAGAAATACAATAAGAGTGGGGGATTCTCGAGTACCCTTCACTCTTTATGATACATATGTACAATGTACATAGAGGATTCCCATGTACCTCATAGAATCATACATGGTTGCTATGAGCAACCCTTATGTAAGAAAACATAAGTTTCCAGTCTCCGTCAATTGGACTCGCAACTTTATGGTTAGCTATCACACCCCACTATTATTGTCCAATGGAAAACATTACCATCCAACCAATCTATTATTCCATTATAATAAAAAAATGCTATAAGTAGTGGTATCGCCATACCAATTATAGCTTGCAAGCAATGTCCTTGACCAACCTTTTTATGTAAAGGAATTCCCATGTACCTAACAAGTTGTTCATTAATATATTTATAGGGGGATTATATTGTACCCGACAATGAAGTTTAATTAACCATAACAACGACCACCAAACCTTACCATTTATCCATTCCAAATCATTTAAACCATTTATACCATTTAGGGTTCCATTACCAAACCATACCATGGAATAGTTCCATTAAAAGTCCAATAATATGGTAAAAGAATTATCATAGGAATTTATCAAACAAGTTGGGGGCATAGTGTTTACCAAACCAATTCTAATGACCAATTTACCATTCCCATGCAACCAATTGTCTAAACCATCATAAAAATATAATTAAAACATATGAAAAGCCATAACCAAGCATTTAATACCAAAACCCCAACATATATTTTAAAACCCCAAAACCATACAATAATCATGCCATGAAAATATTGTATAAAACATGCCTTTAGTTAGAACTAACAATTAAGAAAGGATTACATGCCTTCGATTAAGAAGATGATGGAGAGAAATCACCCATACAACCCCCAAATTGATCCTCTAGATGAATCCCTAGCCTTTCTTTACCCAAAAGCCTTATGGAGAATTAGAGAGAGTTTCTACATGTTTAGGATTAGAATAATAGGGTAAATAATGTGCCAATAGTTTTATAAGTCGGGGGACCTTAGGTGGCTAAGTGGGGAAATGTCTAGATTACCCCCAACTTAATTGCTTAAAATTTTCATCAAATGGTGTGACTCTCCCATAGAAGTCATATCGTTTAATACGAGTGGTACCCACTACTCGTACCCTAGGCCTCTTCCTTGGAGCCAACATGTCCACCATACGACTCACCCAACCCAAGCCATACCCAACCATATGATTAGTACCCCTAAACTATATCCCTGGCAGAATAGAATCATAAAAGGTTTGATCACTGTCTTTCATACGAGTTACTGGTATGACTCGTACCCTATCTTACATATCATGGTGATCCACTTGTTCTTAGATCCAACTTAATTTACTAAGTCTAAGATTAAGTGAAGGAAAAACCCAAACTATATAACCCATCACCAACCATATGACTCGTACCAACCAAGTCATACCCTTTCCAAAAACCAATATAACCCACCAACCATCACTAGTTAGCATACGACAAAGGTATACCACTTCTATATATTATACAACTAGTACCCACAAGTCGTATAAAGCCAAGAATCTAGAAATCTAGGAAATTTTCTAAAGGTCCCAAACCCGAGGTGTTTCAATCTCCCCCACTAGGATCATTTATCCCTGAATAATGAAAAAGGTATGTCAAATAAAAGCACGATTCATTTGCACTCACAAATATCAATCCAACTTCTAATCAAGTTAGAAAAGAAAGATGTGATCAAGAACACATACCCCACACATGAGTATCCGAAGAAAAAAACAAATGCAGATATTTGGACTTCATGTTTGCTTTTGCTTGCCATATAGACTCTTCCACCTTGTGGTTCTACCATAGAACCTTAACTGAGGCCACATCCTTGATCTTTAACCTATGAACCTACCAATCCAATATCTCAACTGGGACCTCTTCACAAGACAGAGAATCCGATATACCAAATCCATCCAAAGAAACCACCAAAGAAGGATCACCAAGACATTTTCTCAACATAGTGACATGAAATATCGGATGAATAGATCTCAAACTATAAGGTAACACCAATTCATACGCCACATTACCAACCCTCCACAAAACCACATAAGGACCAACATACCGAAGACTGAGCTTCCCCTTTTTACTGAACCGCATCACTTCCTTGATAGAGATACCTTTAGGAACACCTTATCCCCAACCTCAAATTCCAAGTCTCTACGCCTTATATCCATATAGGACTTTTGGGAAATTTGGCAGCTCTAATCCTAGCTTGAATCACCTTTAGCTTTTCCATAGTGTGATAAACTAAATTCTAGCCAAACATATTTGCCTTACGAAGCTCAAGCCAACCAATAGGAGATCTACACCTCCTACTATGCAATGCTTCAAAAGTGGTCATCCTAATGCAAGAATGATAACTATTGTTGTAAGAAAACTCTATAAAAGGTAGATGCTCAACCCAATTGCCATCATAATCAACCGTATACGCATGAAGCATGTCCTCCATTATCTGTATAGTCCTCTCTGCTTGTCCATCCATCTGTGGATGAAAAGCAGTAGTCAGAGTAACCTTAATACCCAACTCCTTCTGAATAGATCACTAGAAGTGAGATAAAAACTATGTACCACAATCAGAGATAACAAAAATAGGTACCCCATGCAGCGATATAATTACTTAAAGATACAGCCTCGCATAGTCCTCAGCTAAAGGGTTAGTCCACACCTGCAAAAAGTGATTGAACTTTGTCATCCTATCCATGATGACACAACTCGAACTAAATTGGTTCCAAAACAGAGAAAGATCGATAACAAAATCCATGTTGCTTACTTTCTATTTCTATTCAGGAATCTCAATTTCCTGATACAACCCTTTAGGACTCATGTGCTCAAGTTTAACTTATTGGCACACCATACACTTGGCCACAAAATCAATCACATCCCTCTTCATACCATTCCACCAATACATCTCCTTGGGATTATGATATATTTTTGTCGATTCGGGATGAACAACATAGCATGATTCCTGCACCTCAACCAAAATGCTTTGTCACAAACCGTCGATGTCAAGAATACATAACCTTTCTTGGTACATCAAGGCACCATAGCCGCTGATCTCAAACACCATCACCTTTTGCCTATAACCATAACTCTTGATTTTCATCATGATGGGATCTAGTATTTGCTTTTCCTTGATCTCTGCACTCAGAGATGGCCAAACCATTTCCTGTACCATCACACCACCATCATTGAAGTCTAAGAGATGAACTCCATGAATAGCCAAGTAGTGAATATCCTTCACCAATTCTCGTTTATACTTACCCATATGAGCTAAACTCCCCATTGACAACCTGCTAATAGATTTAGTAACCACGTTAGCTTTACCTAGATAGTGGTGAAGACTAATATCATAGTTCTTAAGAAGCTCCAACCATCTCCTCTGCCAAAGATTTAGCTCCTTCTAAGTGAACACATACAATGGACTCCTTCGATTATAAAAGATGTCCACATGCACTCCATACAAATAATGCCTTCAGATTTTTAAATCAAAAACCACCCCTAAAAGCTACAAATCATGAGTAGGATAATTCCTCTCATGTACCTTCAATTGCCTGGAATCATAGGCAATTACCTTACCTTGCCATATCAAAATGCAACTGATTCCCACCTGAGATGCATCACAATAAACCACAAACCCCTTATTACCTTCAAGCAATGTCAAAATCTTAGCCGAACTTAGCTTATCATTAAGTCTCTCAAAACTCCCCTCACACGCATTCTTCAAAGAAAAATTTACCTTCTTCTTAGTCAACTTAATTGATGAGAAAACTATCATCGAGAAATATTCCATGAACCGCCTACAATACGCAGCCAAACCTAAGAATCTCCGAATGTCAATCCGAGTCATGAGTCTAGGACACCTTTTAACCACCGCCATCATTTGTGGTATCACTATGATCCCCTCAACAGAAATAATATGACCAAGGAAAGTTATAGCGTTCAACCAAAACTCACACTTAGAAAATTTGGCAAGCAACTACTACTTATTTAAGGTCTATAACACCACACAAAAGAGATTAGAATGATCCACCTCACTCTTAGAATTAAAAAAAATGTCATCAATGAACACAATGGCCAAAGGATCAAAAAATTGTCAGAAAACCCTATTTATCAAATCCATAAATATCTCCAGGGCATTAGACAAATCAAATGATACAACCAAGAACTCAAAGTGCCTATACTGAGTATGAAAAATTATCTTAGGGATATCCTCCTCCTTAATCTTAAGTTGATGATAACTAGACTAAAGATCTATCTTAGAAAAAAATTTGGCACCATACAACTGATCAAACAAGTTATCTATCCTTTGGAGAGAATACTTGTTCTTAATTGTTACCTTATTCAATTGCCGATAATCAATGCACATCCGAAGGAAACAATCCTTCTTGTGTAGGAATAAAATTGGTGCACCCTGACGGGACACACTAGGATAGATGAAACCTTTATCCAAGAGATTCTTAAGTTTCTCCTTGAGTTCTTTCAATTAAGTTGGAGCCATTCTATAAAGATGAATAGATATTGTATGAGTGTCCGAAATCAAATAAATACCAAACTCAATCTCCCTATCTAGAGGAACACAAGGAAGATCATTCAAAAAAACCTCAGAAAACTCATTCACCACTGTAAATGATGTAAAGAAGGACCTTCCAAGTTAGAATCTTTAACCTGGACCAAATGATAGAGACACGCTTTAGAGATTAACATCTGATCTCTAAGATAAGAAATAAACCTCCCCCTAGGAGCTAGGAAAGAAACCTCCCACTCAATGACTGGTTCACCAGGAAACCTTAAGACAACCTTATGGGTTCGACAATCTAAGGATGCGTAACAAGTGTGGAACTAATCCATCACTAGAATAACATAAAAATATATTATATGAAGTTCAAAAAAATCCACCAAATTCTGCCTACTAAAAATAGATACCACACAAACCCTATAGACTCTCTTAGCAACCATAGAGTCTCCTACCGAGTTAGAAATAAAAAAAGGACCTGAAATAACTTCAAGATAAAAACAAAACATACACAACAACAAACGGGGTCATATAAGAGAGTGTGGGCACTAGATCAAGCAAAAAATACATGTCATGAGAGAATAGTTGTAACATATAAGTAATGACATCAGGTGATGCCTCAAATTCCTACCGAGTAGCAACACCATATAACCCTTTGGTGTAGAAGTAGAAGATAAAGCAATCAGATCCTTACTCTCTCCCGAAGCACCCTTACTAACTAGAAAGTTTCTGACATATGGCCTAGCTGATCATATTTGAAACACCTATCGCTTTCTTCATCACAAAAACCCTATCTAACCTACCACAGAACCAATAAGGAGGGTATGATGAGGCCGACTAAGCCCTACTCGCCTGATATTAGGCACCTTGTGCATGAAAATTAATGCCCCATATTGGCTCTTATCACCCGACTATTTTGGGTAAGAAGTACTAGATGTAGAGAAGGAACCAAAACTCCCCTACTTATTCTTTGGGGACTTATTGCATTTCCCTAAACTCAGCTTACTTTATCTTTTCCTTTACCTGTTGCATATGAATGACCAACACAGAATATCCATATCCTTGATCAGCAATGCCGTCTTACTTTCAAGGATTAAATCATAAGACAGTATAGAAGTGAACTTTCTAATCCTTCCCCTCATATCAGACATCAATTCTAGAGCATACCTAGATAGCTGATAAAATTTCAAGGTAAATTCATTGATAGATATATATTTCGTTATCTCAGATTATCAAATTCCCCTACCTTTGCTTCCTTGAACTTCAAAGGAAATAAGCAATCTCAAAAATTATTAGAGAAAGTCCCCCATAAATTTGAAACACTGTACCATTAGTAAGCCGCATACTTAAGATTATAAGTAGTAAAATTCACCCTTTCCATATTCGTGGCCTATATTACCCTGAAGATTTTCTCTAGTTCATCTAAGAAAACCTGTGGATCCTCCTCCACCTTCACACCAATTAAAGTAGAAGGATTCATCTTTATAAACTGCCCAATCCTTGTAGCCTTAGCAGATGAAATAGTAGATGCATCCCATTCTACTTGAGCCGCAACTAACTGAGCAATAACATAAATTAATTGGAGTAATTCTGTATTAGTCACCTCACCCTTATGGAGGACTAGTAGAAACTGATGAAACTTTTGGATAAATTATGCATTAGTCACCTCACCCTGTGGAGGACTAGAAGAAACTAGTAAAACTCCAAAAAATATCAGAAATTGGACCCCTAGACCTAGAATAGATTCCCTCAGTAGTACATGTCCCTTTGACAATGTCCCCAATTTAGATAAAAGAGTTACCTTGTGTGTTAAATCATCAAGGCATGATCTGAAAAGCGAAAAAACTAGGATTAGAGAAGATTCCAAGACTTAGACTCCAAGCTTGAAAATAGAATACCAAGAAAGTGAAATATTCCTAAATGCCTTGTTGTCTCTCCCTTATGAGTGTTATGCACTACACACCCTTAAAGAAACTCTACTTGACACGGTTTGTGGACTCCTAATTGACCATAAACCTAAATTTCTGATACCAATTTATCACAACCTGACATGGGGCGTTGTCATAATGGGCATCCCAAGTCCAACTAGGTTCGAGGACCACCTCTGATGCCCAACCCTATAATCCAAATTTATACTTTGTGCTAGATAGGTTCTGAAAGTCTACTAAATAGCATCTAAGAATAAACTAAGACTCTGGGATAGGTATAAACATATGACCAAACTAAGCAAGTCCAACCATCCATTACCAACAACAACCATAACCAAACCAATATTAAAACCAAGTTCTTGTCCATAACATAACATAAAAGGATAGAACAATCATAAATTTAGTCCAATGGTATCTTCCCTAATAACAATGCCAATAATAATGATAACACAATAATGATTCTTCCTATTCCAACCCATAATAGTTATAAATGCCTCTAACCCAAAGAACAACAATATCTTATTGGGACATGCTTTCAACCATCGTAAAAACCAATATCCTTAACAAGTATGTAAAGACATCCATGATATAAAATGAAGACTTAAAGAATATGGAAGCTCACTGCTTTAATCCAATAGCTGGTTGCAAATCAAATCACTAAGTAGGAGGAGTAGAACAGAAAATTTCTGGATCGCATGAGGATATAGCTGCCCAAAGATGGGTTAGTGGGTAAGTTCTAGCATGAACTAAGGATAATGATAAAATCATATCATCCAGTTAAACCAAGTAAACCAACCATATGTATACAAGCCACACATGTATATATACATAACCATATCGGGAAAGAGAGTCGGGTTTAGCATGCTTTTAAAACCATTAACCTGGGTATGTGTAGCTTAACCTTCCTAGAACTATCCATAGGCTATATGGATCCATAGAAAACCTTGAATAAGACCCGATACATATATCCGAAGGAACCATAGATACCACAAGAATGGGGGATTATCGAGTACACTTTGCTGTTTACGAAACATCTGTACAGTGTAGTTAGAGGATTCCTATGTACCTTATAGTATCATATATGGTCGCTATAACCAGCCCTATGTTTTCAAACATGAGTTTCTAGGGTCCGCCCATTGGGCTCGCACCTTCATAGTTAGCTATCACACCCTACCATTATTATCAAATTAAAACCATTACCATGTAACCAAACCATTATTCCATTATCATCAATCAAGGCTATGAGTAGTGTTATCGTCATACCGATTATAACTTGTAAGCCATGTCCTTGGCCAACCTTTTTATGTAAAGAGATTCTCATGTACCCATAGCTTACATTATCATGGTAACTTGGGGGAATCCCGTGTACCCCGTAAGTTTTCCATTATTATGTTTTCTTTGGGAAACCCATGTACCCCATAAGTTGTTCATTAACATATTTACTTGGGGTATTCACTTGTACCCC
Source organism: Capsicum annuum (assembly GCF_002878395.1). NCBI lineage: Eukaryota > Viridiplantae > Streptophyta > Magnoliopsida > Solanales > Solanaceae > Capsicum > Capsicum annuum. Next base: position 104,030,096 of record NC_061118.1, on the reverse strand, counting down.
ACAAAGAAGTTTATTTAACCATAACCATAACCACCAAACCTTACCATTTATCCAATCCAAACTATTTAAACCATTTTTCCGTAACCAAACCATACCATGCAATAGTTTCATTAAAAGTCCAATAATATGGTAAAAGCATTATCATAGGCATTTTATCAAACATGTTGGGGCATAGTATTTCCAAAACCAATTTCAATTACCAATTTATTATTCCCATGTAACCAATTGTCCAAAATACCATTAAATTATTTTAAAACATAATTAAAACATAGGAAACACATAACTAAGTATTTAATACCAAAAACACAATATATATTTGAAAACCCCAAAACCATACAACAATTATGCTGTGAGAACATTGTATAAAACATGCCTTTAGTTTAAACTAACAATGAGGGAAGGATAACATGCCTTAGATTACTAAGATAATGGACAAAAATCACCAATACAAACCCCAAATTGTTACTCTAGATGAAACCTTAGACTTTTTTCATCCAAGAGCCTTAGAAAGAATTAAAGAAAGTTTATAAGTGGTTAAGATTATAATAATAGGGTAAATTATCTCCCAATAGTAATATAAGTTATGGGGCCTTAAGTGTCTAAGTGGGAAATGCCCAAATTAGCCCCAACTCAACTGTTTAAAATTCCTGTCATATTGTACGACTCTTCCATACCAGTCGTACCCAACAAAACTAGTGGTACCCACCAATCGTACCCTAGGCCTCCCTCTTGAACCCAATAATATCGACCATACAACTTACCCAACCCAATTTATACCAAACAATATGAATAGTATCTCTACACCATATCCCTATCAAAATAGAATCAAAAGAGGTTTGATCATTGTCATTCATATGAGGCAGTAGTTTGACTCATACCCTATCTTACATTTAATGGTAAGACACTTATACTTAGATCCAACTTAAGTTACTGAGTTTCAAATTAGTTGAAGGAAAATCCTAAACTATACAACCTATCACCAACTATACGACTCGTACCAACCAAGTCGTACCCTTTTCAAAAAATAATCCAACCTACCAACCATCACTGGTTAGAGTACGACCAAGGAATAACACTTGTACCCCATCATATGACTGGTACCTATAATTTATATGTAGCCTAGAATCTAGAAATCTGGGAATTTTTCTAAGGGTCCCAAACTCTGGTTATTTTAACTATTTAGGTTTTTGAGGATATTATTTGGGTGTATGAGATAAATTTTAGTGGATGCCTTTAGCAGAGTTTGCACATAATAATAGTTTTCTGAGTTGGCCTTGCCCCTAAATTTATCAATCGTTCATCCAGATTTTTTATGTTTCTATGCTTTATTGTTACATTCCTAATAAGAATCATGTCATTCATTGGGAGTCATTACAGTTAGATGAGTGATTGTCTTTTGTTGAGGAGCTGATCTCCATTTTGGATAGGGATGTCAGACGGTTGCATTCTAAAGTTATCCTTATGGTTAAGGTCCAGTAGCGACATTGACCAATATATGAGGCTATTTGGTATGTCGATTTTGATATACATAGTTCTTATCCTCAGATCTTTGATGATTCAAGTATTTTTATGCTTTTAATTTGAGGAAGAACTAGATTTTTACTGGTGGAAAATGTAACGACCTAAAATTTGATGAAAAATGAAAGATATGTGTTTTATATGATTGGAATATTTTACCCTCCCCTATAGTTATATTGTGGTATTTTTGAGCAGTGGAGGTGATCGGTATGGTTGCCACTGCATTTTGACTCCATTTGTGTGACTTTGTAGGTTTTGGATGCTTTAAGAGCCTTATTATGGACTTTTGTGGTTATATTTTGATATGTATGGTCAATGGCTGAACGGACTATGCCTGTAGATCTAGAATGTCAATTTTAGGGTGTTAACATTTTTGGTTGGGTTTTATGACCTTTAAATCTCATTTCGACCCTCAGTTTGGAAAATTAAGATTTTGAATTTCAGGGGTCAACTTTGAGAAGATGATGTTCTATAAAACTTCTAATTTTTCCATTAAAATCGGAGCATCAAATTTAGTGAATCCAGATGAATCCCGGGGATGTGGCCGAGACTTAAAAGATTTTAAGTACTTAGTTGTCATCTGGTGTAGCAGCAATTGCTAGCCAAGGCCCACGATCGTGGTACCCTTTCTAGGAAAGATATGTGATCAAAAGGGTAGGGTACAATTGCACTTTGCTTATGTATCCACATGATGTGGCGATTGTACACCTCGGGATCATGATAGCAACTCCCACGAACTTGGGCTAGGTATAAATTGAGACTTTTTCCACAATTTTGGGGATTATTCGTCTTCCCTCTTGAGATCAAAATCCTAAAATAATGTGATGACATAAAATTAAATCTTATTGGTAATTGGTAGGCTAGGGTAACACATTTTTGTGATTATCGTCTAATTTAAGGTATGAAAACACCCATTTCTTGGTCAAATTTCTTGATTATTTGCTTGAAATCTTAAAAACAATAGGGCTTGATTTTTAATAAAAATTTGACTCCTATTCACTTGAATAATGCTCCTAATACTATAATTACTACTTTTTCCGCAATTTTACCTATAAAACAACCTCGATTCTTGATTTAAAATGAATTTGTAAGATTTTATTTGGTAAAGCTTAAAAATGATTTTTATTCGATTTGAACCTTGTTTTAACTCTTTTCACTTGGTTTATTAGTTGTAGACTACTAATAATGTGGGTAACATATTTTTAAAACAAATTTATTATTTTACCCTTATTTTTCGAAAATCTATTTCGAGGGTCTATTTTGACATCAAATCAAAACTAGGAAATATGGGTGCCATTGATTTACTTTTAATGCATAGATTCTATACTTGAATATTTTAGTTAATTTTGTGTCTGTTCATGAGGTGTAAGGCTTTTGATTTGAAGTGTAGTGGTCCGATTTCTACATTCGATATGGGTTATGGCTTAACTCTTTCAGACTGTACTGGGTAGTTAATTTGTATACAAAATACATATTATGAGGATGGGAAATAATCATGAAATTGGCCATCTTAATGTGTTGTACCTGCGTGGGGACCTATATGTAATATAATTATTTGTTGTTGAGACATTATGTGATATGTATGATCGTGTAGGGTCCTATGTGATATTGATAGCCTTGTATACATGATGATAATTTTGTCTTATTGATGAAAAAGGTGCAATGTGGTACCACTTTTGTATTGTGATGTGTTCATAATTTATTGGGATATGAAACATGTGGAAATTCATGGATGGTTGAATATAATGAGTGGATATTTGGCTTATGTGGTTGTGAAATTACTCACTGTGGTTGGTTGTAGAAATACTCATTGTGATTTATTGTGAGCATTACAACCTCATATCATACTCATTTATAAAACATGGTATCACTGTGGAAATATTGAGCAACACGAGCAACACCTTTTATAAAATCCTCCCTAAGAGATGTGTCAGGGATGAGATATTATGACATCTTATAAAACACTCACGAAGGGATGTGTCGGGGTAAAGATATGATATATGGATTGTATATGGGTTGAATAACCTCCATGGCTCCTAAGTCTTGAAGCTTTAGCTCCGTAGGTGTATACGAAGATTGTGTGATGGTCTTGGAGGTTATGCGACAACCTTGTGCATCATTATCACCATCATCATTACCATCATCATTCTTATTGCATTTGCTTCATTTTGTTTGTGATGTGATTATACTTCTTCTTTGACTCATTACTTATCTAATTGTACTATCTTCTTATACTTGTACTTAATGATATTGTATGAAGATTGTCCTTCCTTTTCCTACTTTTATGTGGTATATTGTATGCTTAAGTTCTTTTTGGTGTTTTTTTACAATATATATGATATACTAGAACTGTTAGTGCAAGCGATGTGGGCTACCATTGTTGGATATTTTTTATTACAAGTGACATATCCTTAGTGTGTATTTTGTATGTCTTATTTTATACTTTGCTTGGTTGGCCTATGATACCTGCTGAGTACAACTGGGTCGTACTCACTCCTACTATGCCCTTCTAGTGTAGATTTAGGTTTGGATGTGCCCCATTTCTCTTGACTCAAGTTATTGTTTGAGCTTTCCAGGTAGTGAGTGATTTTTAGGTGTCCGAATGTCTTCTACTATCTTTCCCTATCATCAGACTATGTCCTTACTAGTTTTCAAAGACAAAGTTGTATCTGTTAGATTTCTTATGTATTTCATTTAGATTCGAGTGGTACTAGATAAGATCTTATGCTGTTCACATCAGGTTTTACGAGTTATGGCTATATTTTTGATAATATTCTTTCCACATTGGTTATACTTAATGGTTTGGCTTCATTCTAGAATACTTATCTTAGGGGTATTTTTGTCTTTTCCCCTTTGTGTATCAGTTGGGTGAGAGGCTTACTTGTCAAGGTATTTCATATCAAGTGCCATCATTTCTCTCAAATTTTAGATCGTGATAGTACCGAACAAGGACTTTCAGTAACCATCATAACCAATATATGTTGTCTAGTGCCAAATTGAAATAAGAGTGTAATAATTTCACTGAATTAAATTGGGGCTAAATGAATATAGAGTTCTAAACCTATTGCACGAGATCAAATTTCAGACTAAAATGGTATAATAATGTGAAAAGGTTCAGAATCTCCCTCGATCATAGTGAAAAAGTTATGGTAGAATAAATGGATCAATAATGATTTAGAATAAGCGTCAGTCAAACTTTCAAGTATTATATTTAGTTTAAAATAGCATAATCAAGTAATAACAGTGGATTAACTTCTATTTTCAAAGAATCAATTCTAGAAGTCAAGAAATAGTGAGAATAGATTCTTTTTTAGAAAAAAGTAGCAAAATCAAGGTTCTGACCAAAATCACACTACTAAATAAGTGTAAATGCATCTAAAGGTATCCATTCCATGACCAATATCGAAATAATACAATCATAAATGTTTTCACATCCATAACTAATACCATGTCCTTTTAAATGATAGTATACTAAACTACCGTCCAACTAGAATTGTATCCACGATCTTGGGCCCAACAATATATAACTCAACAAGATATTAATGCAAAAAGTTGAGAAACTAGGGTAAACTAGGGTATAAAGCTATTAAATGGGTCTAATCAAGAAATATCATCCAAAATACTAAGTAATATGGTAAGTCTTTCACTAAAGGATCCTTATGAAAATCTATGATTAATCAAGTCTATAACCAGATGTAATAGAATCCTACAGTCTTAACCGATATTCTAGTCTAAGATTTGAGTCACATTTCTACTATAAATCCCTTAATTAGGTAAAGTCATAATATATCATAGGTGTGAGCTTCACATAAGAATTCAAGCTTGAATTACTTGATGAGATAATTTATTTCCTATTGGTGATCAACTACCATGTTAAAATATTTCCTTGATGGAATAACTCGTGAGCTAAACATCACAATGACCATTATTGGGGAATAAAGAAGCGTATCAGTATCCATGAATGAAAAATATTCTTATCAACTCATATCTCCAGAGGAGAAAAAAGCTGAAGAAATGAGCACTCCAAAACTTGTACAATACTAGTTACTAGCAAATCGTGCAACACACAGGCCTAATATTTGTATTAAATTAATATTATAATAATAATTAAATTATAAGATTTATTTAGTTATTCATGTAACGCCCCGAGAGTACACCTTGGGAATCACACGGTGCTTACAGTCATGGGGGACCACAAGCTAACCTATGAGTTGGTACCTGCTGTGAGCACTGAATAATAATATCATAATTGTAGAAGAACAATTAATATGTGATAAGGTTTTAATAACTAAATTCAAACCTAAAATATGAGTCTTTAGAAATAACTGACTAAATGATAAAATACTGATAAACTGACATGTCAGCTGAAAATTTGAATACTCGATAACTGACTCTAATGTCTGAAAAGCCTCTAAAACTGACTGACTGAATATAAGTTGATGAGATAGGCCCCTAACTAACTTTTATAACTACTGAGATAGAGATATAAAGTAAAATAATTTGTCCTCAAATGATGAGGATTCACCACTGCTACTGTACTACTGATAGCCTGAGGAGTGAGGTCTAACCGCGGTCTGAGAACTGAGCATCAACACCTATGATATAATACATCATAGTGCAAAAGAAATTTATGCGATCATTACTTTGAATGTACTGGTATGCTAAATGAGGTAGGCTGATATGTATGGTTTCATGAACAGAACTAATAATTAACTAAATATGCAAGTAAAACATGGAGTACTGAGCAAAGAACATATAATCTATAGATACTGAAAGTATGGAGAATCTCTAAATACCGAGTATGCATGATAGTCTATAAATACTAAAGATACGTGAAAATCTGTAGACACTGGGGATGCATGACCAAGCATATAACATGGACTGAGTAAAATCTATAAACTGAAATACCAAAAAATACTGATATCTGTATAATTTGGTCAAGAAACTTTAAGGCTACATAATTGAACTGAGACAATAACTGAGACTATATCTAAGACTGTTGGAGGTATCATCAAACCGACATTCCCCATTTTGAGCTAATCGGGGTCCAACCTATAACCCCAGTTGGAAGGGTGTTAATACCGTTCCACAAATACTAATGATTGCTTTGTGGATCCATCAAACTTATATAACATCCAAAGAACTAAGGATGTCAAGCCTGAACTTACGGGTGACCCCTGTGAGATAGTCAAGCCTAATCTGACGGGTGACTTCTCATATCCTACACTTGCTACATAGTTCTGAGTATAGGGACTGCTACTAACGACTCTGTCTATCTGAAGGGGAAGCTTCCATCCTTACACTCAATTGGTGCTAAGTCCTACTCCTAACAGAAAGACACTGAAATACTAGATTGTTCTGAGTTCATTTGATTGGTAACTGACTATTCTGATAATTTTCAAAGTATGTTCTAAAGACTATTCTGTAATGTATTGATACTAGACTAAGTAAATAGCTATGGATTTTGGATATTCAATACCCCCAGGACTCAAAAACAATAATAGTAAAATGACACTAAAGCTTGAAGGACAAAACATGAAGGCTTTTATTTAATTCACTCACTCTTGTAGGAATTTTATCAAACAGTTGTTGATCAAGGTTTAAAACAATCATAGGAATGCCATGGAACTTATAAAAATAGCATGAATTCAAAATAATAGTACTAAATCATTGTTTTATTCAATAAATAATAATATAAAAACATGAAGGATTGAATGATATCAATAATTTCATGGTAACATGGTATAAAATCAATAGTACATGGAGGTTCATGAAAAAAGACCCAAATAACCCTGAATAAATTTAAAAATAAAAGCTGAAAACTGAAGATCCTGATTTTTGGCCTTAGCGCAACGTGCCCTATCGAGCCAAGCCACTGGAAAAGAGAAAATTGGGACTTGAACAAATACCGTGATGTAGAGCAATTGCATTAATTCTTTGAAGTGCTAATTTGTCCACCTCCGCGATGTGCCACCATCACGGAGGCACGCTGAAAATTGCAAAACTGGAAATTGGCCTGCTCCGCGATGCACCAACATTACAGAGTCACACTTAAAATTGACAATTGTCATTTGGACTATCTATATGATGCTCTAAGGGTTAAAATGATGATGTTTAATGACTGAAACTTAAAACTGCCATAACTTCTTACCCAGATATCGAATTTTGGTGAATTTTTTATTGTTGAAAAGCTAATTAAATTTCCTATGCAATGGCAGGCTCTAAACTGAAAAATAATGACTGTTTTGAAAATTTTATTTATCAATACTCACTCATAGGGACTTAGATTATGCTAGGGAAATATGAGGTATAACAATATCTCCCCCTTGGGATCATATATCCTTGAATGAAACTGGTTAAGCTGAGGAAAGTTGCTGGGCTGAGATTACACACTGAACATGCATATCTCATGCATGAAATGCATGACTGAACTGATTTGTAAATGCAAAATTGAGATGAACAAGATGTGCAACTAAAACTAAGCATGATAGAGAGAAATCTTAAGAAGATTAGTACCTTATACTGAATCTCAATTTGCGGAAAAGAGATAAGGTTACTTGATTCGCATATCTGCTTATGCTTCCCAAGTGGCTCCCTCAACGAACTGATTCCACCAAAGAACTTTGACCAATGAAACTTCTTTGTCCCTTAGTCTACGAACATGATCATCAAGATTTTCAACTAGAACTCCCTCAAAGGAAAGACTGTTCTGAATATCTACACTTTCTAAGGGAACAACTATAACTGTATCACCAATACACTTTTTCAATGATGACACATAGAACACTAGGTGTACAGAGGCTAAATCTAAAGGCAACTTAAGCTTGTAGCTACCTTTCCGAATGACTGAGAATTCTGAATGGATCGACATATCAGGGACGGAGTTTTCTTTTTTTTCTGAATCTGTTCACTCCTTTCATGGGAGAGATTTTCAAGTACACAAGGTGACCGACCTCAAACTTGAGATCCTTTCTTCTCACATCTGTATATTATTTATGTCGGCTCTGGGTAGCCCCAAGCCTTTTTATGATCAACTGAACCTTTTTTAAGACATCAAACACCAAGTAAGGCCCTACTACTGTAGCCTCACCTACTTCAAACAAACCAATTGTAGATCTATATCTTCTACCATAGAGAGCCTCAAACAGAGCCATATGAATACTGGAATAACAGCTGTTATTGTATGTAAATTTAATCAAAGGAAAGTGGTCATCCCAACTATCTTTAAAATCAACAATGCATGCTCTTAGCATATCCTAAAGAGTCTGAATGGTCCTTTCTCCTTGACCGTCTGTCTGAGGGTGAAAGGCTGTACTGAGATAGACATGGGTACCAAGACCCTTTTGGAATGCTTTCCAGAAATAAGAGGTAAACTGGGTACCTCTAACTGAGATCATATATAAGTGGACACCGCGCAACCAAACCAACTCTCTAAGATAGAGTTTAGCATAGTCCTCAGCTGAATAAGAGGTATGGACTGGTAAGAAATAAGCTGATTTGGTCATCCTATCTATAATAACCCAAATAGAATCATGCTGATGATAGGTACGAGCCAAATCTATCACAAAATCTATGTTCAACTCCTCCCACTTCCAAGTGGGAATACTAAACTCCTGCATGGATCTACTAATTTTTTGGTGCTCAATCTCAACTTGTTGATATGTAGAGCACTTAGCCACAAACTCTGTAATATCTCTCTTCATCCCACTCCACTAATAGATCTCCCACAAATCGTAGTACATATTTATGGCCCCTGGATTAATAGAGTAATGTACACCATGCGCTTATGAAAGAATTCGTTGCCTCAATTCATCTACACCAAGCACAAACAATCTACCCTGATAACGCAACACACCATCTGCCCCTTGAGAAAAAACCTCAACTTTCTGATCTCTGACTAATTCTTTCAGCTTAACTAGACTGTGATTTCTATCCTGCTTTTCCTTCACCTCGAAAACTAGAAAGAGCTTTGAGCTACTCTGCACCCACACACTACCATCTGTTGAGTCGACTAAGCGAACATCTAGTTGGGAAAGCTAATTGACTTCTTAAGCTAACTACTTCATACCATCCTCAATGTGAGTTACACTACCTATGGACAATCTACTGAGAGCATCAGCCTCTACATTAGCCTTACCCAGATGAAACAGAACACTTATGTCATAATACTTTAATAATTTTAACTACCTTTTCTAACGTAGATTCAAATCTTTATGAGAGAATACATACTGAAGGCTTTTATTATCTGTGAACACATCCACATGCACCCTATACAAGTAATACCTCCAAATCTTTAAGGCAAACACTACAGCTGCTAACTCAAGATCATGAGTAGGGTAATTCTTCTCATGGGGTTTAAACTGTCTAGAGGAATAGGATACGACCTTACTTCTCTGTATGAGGAAACAACCTAAACCTACTCTAGATACATGACAGTACATAATAAAACCATCTGGTAGAGTCAAGACTGGGGATGAGGTGAGTCAACTCATCAACTCCTGAAAAATCTTCTCGCATGAATTTAACCACTGAAACTTAACTTTCTTCTGATGCAATATGGACATGGGGGATGGAAAAGAATAAAATCCTTCACAAAAAAAATGGTAATAGCTAGTTAAACCCAAGAAACTCCTGATATCTTATAGAGAGATAGGTCTAGGTTAGTTTCTCACTGCCTCGGTCTTTTGAGGATCAACTCTAATTCTATCACCAGAAATAATATGGCTAAGGAAAGCTACTGATCTTAGCAAAAATTCACACTAACTAAATTTAGCGAACAACTAGTGAGCTCTAAGAGTCTGAAGTACTATTCTAAGGTGGTTTGCATGATCGTTTTTGCTATGGGAGTAAACAAAAATATCATCAATGAAGACAGTGAATAACATGTCCAAGTACTACTTAAACACTCGGTTCATCAAGTCTATGAAGACTTTTGGGGAATTTGTAAAACCGAAAGACATGACTAGAAATTTGAAGTGACCATATCGGGTTCGAAAAGATATTTTTGAAATGTCACATTCTCTGACCTTGAGATGAGAATAGCCTCATATTAGGTCTATTTTGTAAAAGTAGCTAGCACCTTGAAGTTGGTTAACCAAGTCACCGATTCTAAAAAGTGGATATTTATTTTTGATTGTGACCTTGTTCAACTGATGGTAGTCAATACATATTCTGAGTGAACCATCTTTCTTATGCATGAATAGGACTGGTGCACGCAGCGAGGAGACTTTGGGTCTGATAAATCCCTTATCAAAGAGATTCTTCACCTGTTGTTTCAATTCTTTGAGTTCAGCTGGGGCAATTCTTCTTGGCGAAATAAATATAAGCTGAGTATCTGGGAGAAGGTCTATTTCAAAGTCGATTTCCCTTTCAGGAGGAACTTCGGGAAGATCTTCAGGGAACACATCTAGAAATTTCCTGACTATTGAAACTGTCTAAAGGGTTGAAGTTTATGAGTTATAGTTTTTGACTCGCACAAGATAGTAAATACTCCCTTTCAATATCATCTTTCTGGATCTAAGGTACGAGATCAACTGACCCCTAAGAGCTGTAGTACTACCCCTCCATTCAATGACTAGTTTATTTGGGAACTAAAAATGAACTATTTTTTTCTGCAGTCAACTGAGGCATAGCATGAGTGGAGCTAATCCATGCCGAAAATGATGTCAAAATCCATCATCTCTAACTCCACGAGATCAAATGAGGTAACTTTCTAAGATATTGTGACTAGATAGTTCCTGTAAACTTGTCTGACTATAATGGAAATGACTACTGGGGTAGACACTAAAAAGGGCTCTACTAGAGTTTCTAGACTGACTCCAAAGGTGACGTCTATATGTGGAGTTACAAAAGAAAGAGAAGCCCCAGGGTCTAGTAAAGCATAAACATGTAAGTCAAAGACCTGCAACATACCTATAACTATGTCAGGAGAATTTTCCTAATCTTGGTGGGAATGAAGAGCATATAATTTATTCGAACGCTGACCACTGGCAACACTGGAAGTGGCCCCCTACTGAGTCGGGCGACTGGATGGAACTGACGACTAATGGAACTGGCCTTGTTGGTGCACATCCCTACCTTTCTAAGAAACTACCTGACACTCCCAAATCCAATGGCCTGGCTTTCCACATCCGAAGCACACATCACTACCCGCTTTATATTCACTCTGATGGTGTCTGCAATATTTCTAACATAGAGGATTTGTACGAGCATTGCTAACACTAACCTAGGACATAGAGGCTAGTGCCCTATCCCTATTGTCATTTCTAAATTTGGGTACTAGGGCACTGGCTGAAGAGGGTTCTGGGGCTGTAGAACTTTGATGAAACTGAGGATGGTTATCACCTTCTGACTTTTGCTGATTGAAATTAAAACTACCCATCCTAGCTTTCTTGTTTCCTTTCTTTCTCTTCTTAATCTGTTGCTCCTCTATCTATTGAGCATGTACCATCCGCCTAGACAAGTCTATCTCACTAATAAGCATTGCGGTCCTACACTCCTTGACCACACTATCAGATATGCTAGACAAAAAACTTATTCATCTTAGACCTGTTATAAACTACCACATGAGGACCATAACAAGCTAACTAATTAAACTTGAGGGAATACTACCTCACGCTCATTCTTCCCTGCCCCAACTTAATGAACTCTAACACTTTGGCCTCTCTCAATTCTAATGGGAAGAATCTATTTAAGAAAGTTATGGCAAACTCTTCCTATTCTACAGGCCCTGTATCTACACCCCTATCAACTTTCCACTGCTTAAACCAAGTATGGGCTACATCCTGTAACTGGTATATAGCCAACTCATCACTCTAACTAGATTTCACCCTCATAGAATCCATGACCTTCTGAACCATATCCAAGAATTCTTATAGAAACTTGGATCCTGTGAAAGAATGAGGATTCATCTAGGTGAAATCCTGAATTCTAGTTGCATCAGTATTGGCTACTGGGTTAGTCAAAATAGTAGCTGGCCATTCATTTTGTGCTGCTATAGAATTGGCTAGAGCAGTGAGCGCAACCCTGAATTTTGCGTGAGAGATATGATCATCTAGAGGATCTGCCTAGACGGGTTGAGGGGCTAGATGGTTTTATATTCCTCTTTCATTCTTCTTGGGATACATGTTTTGTAAATGGAAGGAATAAATGGATTATATAGGGAGTTTAACTTGAGCTTTTGCTTACCCGGATGATATGAATACTAAAAGAATGGAAGCTTTTCTAAAATTCCTTGTAGCCTATCATCCATAAGTGTGGCATGCTACACACCCATGCATAAGACTCTACTTGATACCGCTTTCAGACTTCCTAGGAAACTTTAAAACCTTAGGCTCTGATACCAAGTTTGTAAGACCCCGAGAGTACAGCATGGGCATCACATGGTGCTTACAGTCCCGAGGGACTGCAAGCTAACCCATAAGTCAGTACCTACTATGTACACTAAATAATAATAGCATAATTATGAAAGAACCACTGATATGCCATATGGTTTTAATAACTGAATTTAAAACTAATATATGAGTCTATAGAAATAATCGACTGAATCTGATAAAATACTAATAAACTGACATATCAACTAAAAATATGAATACTAAATAACTAACTCTAATGTCTGGAAAGCCTCTAAAACTAACTGACTAAATATGAGTTGATGGGATAGACCCCCAACTAACTCTGCAAACTATTGAGATAGAAATATGAAGTAAAATAATTTATCTACAAATGATAAGGACTCACCACTGCTACTGTACTACTGATAGCCTGAGGAGTGAGGTTTAAGCACGGTCCAGAAACTGAGCGTCAGCACTTATGATATAATACATCATAGCACAAAAGAAAGATATGTGATCAATACTTTGAATGTACTGGCATGCTAAATAAGGTAGGCTGATATGCATGGTTTCATGAACAAAGCTAATATTTAACTGAATATGCATGTAAAACATAAAGTACTGAGTAGAGAACATAAAATCTATAGATACTGAAAATATGGAGAATTTGTAAATACTGAGTATGCATAAAAGTCTGTAAATACTAAAGATATGTGAAAATTTTTAAACACTGGGGATGCATGACCAAGTATATAACATGGATTGAGTAAATTATGTAAACTGAAATACTAAAAAATACTGATATCTGTATGCTTTGGTCAAACAACTCTAAGACAACATAACTGAACTAAAACTGTAACAGAGACTATATCTGAGACTGTGGGAGGTATCATCTAACCTACATTTCCCAAGTAGTGCTAATCGGGGTCCAACTTGTAACTCCAGTTGGAAGGGTGTTAATACTATGCCATGGGTTCTAACGATTGCTATGCAGATCCACTAAAATGATATAATGTCCAAAGGACAAAGGGTGTCAATCCTGAACTGACGGGTGACCCCTGCGAGATAGCCAAGCCTAATCTGACGGGTGATTTCTCATAACCTACACTGGCTACGTAATACTGGGGTATAGGGACTACTACTGATGAATCTGTCTATATGACGGGGAAACCGCCATCCCTACACTCGTTCGGTGCTAAATCCTACTCTCAACTAAAAGATACTGAAATACTAGACTGTTTTGAGTTCATCTAACTGGTAACTGACCATTCGAATAATGCTCATAGTATGTTCTGAATACTATTCTGTAATGTACTGATACTACATTATGTAAACAGCTATGGTATTTGGGTATTCAATACCCATAGGACTCAAAAACAACAATCGTAAAATGACACTAAATCTTGAAGGACAAACCATGAAGGTTTTTATTTAATTCACTCAGTCTTGTAGGAATTTTATCAAACCCTTGTAGTTTAGGCTTTAAAACAATCATAGGAATGCCATAGAACTTCTAAAAATAGCTTGAATTCAATATAATAGTACTAAATCATGGTTTTATTTAATAAATAATAATATAAAAATATGGAGGATTGAATGATATCAATAATTTCATGGTAACATGGTATAAAATCAGTAGTACATAGAGGTTCATAGGTGAAATTATAATTTAAAATCAAATAGCTTTAAAATATTATAACTCGGCAATTAAAATAGGATATTTGGATTCCATAGATGAAAGAAACCCATGGATGAACATCAAACATGCCTGGGATAGTGAATTTCTTGATGTTCTGGGTGAGTTCTTAAGGATTGTCCTTGAATTTGAGAGATAGAGTTTCTTGTTCTTGAAAAGGGGATCTTTGATTGTGTGAGGAATTGAAATAATGATGACTACTTAGGGTGTTTAGGGGTTAAATTTCGTGTTTTAGGTTAATTAGGATCATGGAAAAAGGCTCAAATATCCCTGAATTAATTTAATGACAGAAGCTGAAAACTAAAGATTTCAATTTTTGGCCTTGGTGCGATGTGCTACTATCGCTTCAAGCCATTGGAAAATGAACAATTGGGACTTCCACAAACACCGCAACGTAGATCTATCACGCTAATCCTTTGAAATGCCAATTTTTCCACCTTCACGATACACCACCATCACGGAGGCCCATTGGAAATTGGCCTACTTTGCGATGCGCCAACATCGCAGAGTCACACTAGAAATTGACAATTGTCATTTGGACTATCTTTGCAATGCACTAAGGGTTAAAATGACAATGTTTAACAACTGAAAATTAAAATCGTCATAAATTATTATCCGATTATCGGATTTCGGTGAATTTTATATCATTGAAAAGCTAATTGAATGTTTAACGCAATGACAGGCTCTAAACTAAAAAAATAATGACTGTTTTAAAATATTTATTTATGAATACTCATTCTCTTAGACTTAGATTATGATAGGGAAATACAGGGTGTTATAATTCATTTATAAAAGATCTTGTTTTTCCTTTTTTGTTTTAAAGAAAATAATTACTCAAGTCTTAGTTTAAGCGACACAACGCTTAAATGGTCACAATAATTAATTTTGAATGATATAGTAAAATCACGATTGAAACGGGGAAGCAGGCATATGTTTAATAACTTATAATAACTATAATTAGAAGTGATAAGATTTATTTATTTATTCATTCAAAAAATATATTTTTCTTTTTTCTTTTTAAAGAAAATAATTATTCAAGTCTCAACTTAAGTGACACAATGCTTAAATAGTCATAATAATTAATAAGGAGTGACATAGTAAAATCATGATTACAACAGCGAAATAGACATATCTTAGATGACTTATAATAAGTAATTAGAATTGATATAACAAAATTATTGGATAAAAATGCTTGTGAAAAAAATTAAATGGACCTCATATAAAACATCAAGTAAATTTAATATTAAATATTATTAATTTTTTAATAATTAGATGACTTTATAATAACTTTTTAATATTAATTTTTTAGTATATGGATGACTTATAATAATTCACTATGGGTGATATGGTCAAATTATAGGTGAAGCAGCTAAGGTATACATGTCATAAATATTTAATTTACTTTTTTATTAAATATAATTAATTTTCTAATACATAAATAACTTATAGTAATTAATTAGAGATGATATAATAAAATCATGAAGAAAGCACCTAATGATGTAGGGAGGAGAAGAAGCACGGAGAGCTGTCTACTTCTTCTCCCCATTCCCTCTTATTAGTAAGTAAAATATTAGTTAATCCAAGCATGTGATCTTAAAACATTTGATTATAAAATTAAGTAAAATATTAGTTAATCCACGCATGTGATCTTAAAACTTTTGATTATAAAATCTTGATCAGCAATTGACATTTAACACTCATTTATAAATAATAAATATTGTATAGACATTAAGGATCTACGTAGTTAATTGATCAATATATCTATAATCTATATCTATATCTATATCTATAATCTATTTATATCTATAATCTATAATATATTAAAAGTGTGAAGACCCTTAGAAAAGTTATTCAAACTTTTTGCCCCTCATTAAAAGTTTTTTCTTTAGACAATATCGTCTTTTCACTATTTTCTTAAATTATTATTTAATTATATTGATAATATTGTCTCTTACAATATATGGGATCAGAAGTTTAAAATATATGGTAAGACTTTTCCTTAAATTAAAGTCCTAAAATATATTATAAGAGATAATTTTAATCAATTATAGTTTACCTTAAACAAAAATTGTATCTTATAAGTCCAATTGATAACGACACCCAAATCAATGTTGTTGTATATTTTACCTTAAATAAAAATTGTATTTTATTAGTCCAATAGATAACGACATCCAAATCCACGTTGTTGTATCTTGTATATAATTTTCCCTTTTCTAACTTGGAAACATCCACTCTCACATTAGCAACACATATAGTATTTATCTCAGAGTTTAATGTTATAATGCAATTTGTAGCTGATCCTTCATCATTGTGTGCATCTTCACTTAGTGGCTTCTTTGGATTGTATCTGGACAAGTATAAAGATCCAACTATCATTTTAGGCATAGCAATTTATTGCTATGAATATTATTTGCTAATGGATCATTAGTTTCATACAAAGAAAAAGTGAAATATCTCTTATACTAGATGGAGTAACGTACACGCAAATTAATGGTCTTTTTCATATTGTCTCTTTGGTATTAGGACTTATACTTATCATTGGGATAAGTATATTATTATGCTCGTATATGTGCAAAATTAAAGATGCATGAGTAATGCTTATTGTTTGCAGTCACAAAGAAGTAGGCTTATATAAGTAGCCTAAAAAAGAGCTTTGAGAACATAACTTGATGGCCAGGAACCGAAGATAATATAGACTTTGGGGGATTTTGTTAATGAGGTATGACTTTTGTTCTATATGTTTATTGTCTTATAGGATTTGTTTTCTCTGTTATATTTTCTTATTTTCATAACTAATTTAATTTATTATATTTAAGCTGAAGATCTTTCGAAAATAACTTCTTTATCTCCCCAGGTAGTGGTAAGGTTGCATTAAAATTGCATATATGTCCCCGAGTGCTACTTTCTATTAGATTTTTTTTAATCTAATGATTCTAACCACAAAACCTTTTTCTTCAAATATAATGATGTTGTGGATTGAGAGGAGTAAATGTTACAGGACAATTAAGTAGAAGTCAAAAAAAGGGGCAAAGTTGATGGAAGATGAATACAGATTTTTTTCTTTACACGAGTAATAACTTTGGAGTAGAATCTTTACTAATATTCTTATATTCATATAAAAGAAGAGACCTAATTAACTTAGGTTTAAAAGGAAAAATAATAATAGAATAAGTAGGAAAATTATTATATTAGTATTTATATTTGAAAAGATTAAAAATTATAATATCTTCTTGTTTTGATTTCCATACATTTGATTGTTCCTAAGGTAGTGAGTTCTTTAAGCTATATTCATATTATTTTATATTTGTAATAATTTTTTCTTGATTTAGTTTATTGTTTATTTTGTTTGATTGAAGAGAAATTTTATTTGTGATTATAATCTTATAAGTATTTATAATCAAAGAGATGAATTTGTTTGTGATTTGAGGTATGTTTTCTACAAGTTTAGTATATTCTTGAAGTTTACAATAACAAACTAATATGTATTCCTGATCTGAAAATTCCTTTATGAGAAGTTATTTTTTTTGGAATATTGACGGTATCTATGATTGAAGAGATTAATTTTCTTCAGATTTGAGCTAAATGCTCTAAAAAAATTCATATTTTTTTATATTTCCAAATATATCATGTATATTTTATAGATAATTGTTAATTGAAAAGTTTTTTTTTGTGATTGTCATATGTT
Organism: Capsicum annuum; assembly: GCF_002878395.1. NCBI lineage: Eukaryota > Viridiplantae > Streptophyta > Magnoliopsida > Solanales > Solanaceae > Capsicum > Capsicum annuum. Next base: position 104,011,864 of record NC_061118.1, on the reverse strand, counting down.
CTTGAAGTTTAAAATGATAAATTATCATGTATTCTTGATAGATAATTGTTAATTAAATTTTGTGTGTGATTATTATTAATAATGAAGCATTTACAATCAATAATTTGAAATTGATTTATTTATAATTTTTAACAGATACTTTGAATTATTACATTCTGTCATAAGAAATTGGTTAGTAATCCTGATTCTATATGAATTCTGTTTTAAAATTTAATTATATGCAACTTTTTAAATTGTGAATGAACTATGAGATCTAACCTATGGTTATTATTTTGTAACAATAGATTCTTTTGATTGATTGGTAAGAGCTATATAGATATAATGAACATTTTGATTGACAAAAGGGACACGTGCAAAGTATGTATACCACTCTTAGAAAAGTGATTCAAGATTTTTGTAATTCATTAAGATTTTGAAATAGAGAAAATTATCTTTTTACCCTTTTTCCTTAAATATAATACTTATTATATGAAATATTAAAGAATTTGAAATTAATTAAAGTTTTTGTCAATTTAGGTATACCTTATATAGAAAACAGTTTCTACAAACCAAAATAACTACAAATTTAGCCTAAAACTTGATATTTTACGAAATAAATAGATTTAAATAGATATTCTATACAAACAACTATTAAAATTTGCCTAAACTGATATATTTTAATACAAGTTAATTTGGTTTAATACTACATCCAATAAATTAAAGTTACAAATTTACCGTAAATAAGATTAATAATTTACACTAGTTTTTTTTAAAGTAAATTAACAATTCACACCAATTTTTAAAAGTGCGTACTTAATAATATAAGTATACTTGCGAATTTATTTTTACATACATTCATTGTTAATTAACGTGATACTCTCTTATGTATTTCATATAATTTGTATGAATATATTAGTCTTATATTTAAATGTTTTTCGTATTAAATAAATAAATAAATAAATTTCTTAATTCAAGCCTATTTTCTTTTACCATATCGAAGTGATTTTGTTAACTGAATTCCTTAAATAAGATACATACGCGAGGAGCGTAAGATACGACTAGTATATTAAAGTACATATATATCAGTATGATACCCATAATGAATGGCTGGCTTTTAATTTATAATGACTCAAGTCTGCACCCTGGATGCTACGTGGTGCTTACGACCCCGATGGACCACAAGCTAACCCATAAAGGATATCTGCTGTGAGCACTAAATAATAATACTAAATTAAATATGGAATAATGGGTTGAAATTCTATAAGGTTAAAAACATCTAAAATATTGATAAAATATAACATCTGAAATAAATACTGTCTGAAAATTTAGTTTGAAAAGGCTCTAACTGAATCTGCCTGAAAGTGGAGTTAATGGAACAATCCCCCAACTAACTCCATATACTAAAATACTGCTAAACTAAAAATAAAATAAAAGAATATCCCCGATAGATGAGGAATCACTTTTAAATCTACTATTACTGGATGAATCTGGCTAAGTGCGACCAGGAACTTGAGCGTCTGAACCTATGATATAAAACATTATAGCGAAAAAAATAGGTATGCGGTCAGTACGTGGGAATATACTGGTATTCTAAAGGAGGTAAGGATGAATGCATGGGTTTATATGCATGATCAATAACTAACTTAATGATATGCAAGAGCTGGATTAGCATACATGAAGGATCTGTAACTACTAAACATACTGTGCATACTACGACTAAGTATACTGGAACTGAATCTAATAACTGATAACTGAATATATTGATAATTTTGGATCACTGATAATCTGAATTACTGTTAAATGAGTGAATGTATCTAACAATCCTGATTCTGTAGAACTGAACTAAGTTCAATTCTGAAGACTAAGAGCAAAACTGAAACTGTGGGAGGTAATCACCTAATTGACATGCCCCAAACCTAAACTGATAACTGTGCTGGGGTCTAATTTATAACTCCAGTTGGAAGGGTGTCAGTACCGTGCCATGGGTAAAGACAAGTTGAAGAGTAACCCTCTACTAGTAGGTTCCCTAAACGAGAATGGTGGTACCCTTTACTGGTAGTTAGAGCACCTCATTAACCCTCAACTGGCAGGTGTGATGTTTTCACCTATGCTGGCTACGTATTTCTGGAATGCAAGGATTGCTTCTAAGTATCACACCCTCTACTGGTAGGTATGTCCCCATCCTTAGGTTCACTCGGTGCTGAATCCTACTCCCAACTGAAAGACATTGAACTGTTGTACTGGACTGAACTGTACTGAATTCATTGAGATTACTAAGTTTTACTATGTTTTGTAACTAACTAAATTCTACTGAGTTCTCTAACAAACTGAGAGTACTATTGATCGTGACATGATTGATACTATTCTATAACTGACACTATCTCTAAGTAAATAGCTAAGTTGTCAGGTATTAAATACCTCCAGGACTCGATAGCATGAAATTTAAAGAAAATCATAATCTTGAATAACATAACAATGTTCACCTAGTCATAATTCATTCATAGAGACATTTCATCAAACACTTGTAATGTATTAACTTGTACATTAATAGGGAATACAAGTTAGCATGCTATACGACATTATTTCATTCTCATAGACAATTAATCAAAAACCTAAAAAGCATACTTGGTTCATTAGAACATAAACACTTAGGGTAAACATAATTATAATAATTAACTTGCAAATTGAAGGGTTTATCATGAATATCATGTAATTCAACACATGATAGAATCAGTTCTTGGAACTTGTAATCTAAATCATGGATTAAACTCAAACAACAACATGAACATGAATTCAATCTAATTCAAACATAAAAATCACAAATCATAAATATTGTATATAGAAAAAAGATTCTTGGGCTCCAAGGAAGGTAAGTATCCATGAATGAACATCTTACATACCTTAATTTGATGAGTTCTTGAAGAAATTCTTAGGATTGACTTTGATTCTTGAGAGCTAGGGTTTTTTTTCTTGAGAGAATGACCTTTTGATTTTGGAGAAAAGTGAATAATAAAGGGTTTTACATTTTTTTGGTATACAAAAAATCAAAATTGTTGTTCTACTTTGATGCAAGGTTTATAATGATCCGAATTTGCACCGTAGACACTACACGGTGTTTATGACCCCGAAGGACCACAAGATAACCCATAAGTGATATCTGTTGTGAGCATTGAATAATAATATTAAAATAAATGTGAAATAATGGACTGAAATGCCATAAGGTTCAAAACATCAAGAATACTAATAAAATATAACATCTGTAAAACTAAATACTACTTGAAAATTTAGTCTGAAAAGCCTCTAACTGAATCTGCCTGAAAGTGGAGTTGATGGGACAATTCCCCAACTAACTACATCTACTAAAATACTACTTAGCTGATGTACTAAAATAAAAGCATATCCTCAATAGATGAGGACTCACTGTTAAATATGCTACTGCTGGCTGAATCTGGCTGAGCATAGTCTGGAACCTAAGCGTTCAAACCTATGATATGAAACATTTATAGTGCATGAAATGGGTATGTGGTCAGTATGTAGGAATATATTGGTACGAGAAATGAGGTAACGCTGAATGCATGGGTTTATATGCATGATCAATAACTAACTAAATGATATGCAAGAGCTGGATTTGCATACATAGAAAATCTGTTATACTAAACATACTATGCATACTGGGATTGAGTGTACTAGAATTGAATTTGATAACTGATAACTGAATATACTTGTAAGACTCCACAAATTTCCCTTGTAGTTTGAGCCTTGAGCAGGTTAAGTAAGTGTAAATTCGGTCAAAAAAGATTGAGAAGAGAATTTCCAAGTAATTAGTGTTTTAATCTAGTTTGAAATTTCCTAAAATTGACTTTCTGTAGTGTAGATAGTTAAATTATATTTCCAACGATACCAATTTTATCTGAATCCGGCATCGGGGTTTAAAGTTATGGCCATTTCCCAAGAGTCTATCGGAATCGCCTAGGTGCAACGAACAGGTTGACGGACCGTCGAGTGTGAGATGGACTGTCGCCCAGACCATTGCAACCAAGGCAGTAACTCCCTTTTCTAGCCAAAGTGCGACTGCCAGGACGTCAAACCGTCAAGACAGTGATGGACCATCGCTGAGACCGTCGCCATTTAGGCAGTGTGGCCACATCCTGGCCAATATGCGATAGATGATCCGACGGACCGTCGAGTTTGTGACGGACTGTCAATGAGACCATCACATCAAAGTAGTGAGTTCTTTTCTGACCGACTTAGGATGGACGATCCAACGGACCATCAGGCTAGCGACAGATCATCGCTTTGACCGTTACAGCCCTCGTTCAGTATTTTAAGTCATTTTAAAAAGGGACTTTTCAATCTTTCCACTCTTTTATCAACCAGATATATTCCAAATAATGTAAATGACTTCATTCATCATCCAAAACACAAGAGAGCTAGGGTTTCTCCCTTAAGATCAAATCTATAACCCATCTCCAAGAAATTTAAGAACTCACCATAGATTCTATAAATTGAGTTGAGATTTAATTCCCCAAGTTCAAGGGTTGTAAGATCCCTCTCTCAAGAGTAAGATAAAGAATTTAAAGCAAGCTTCTTCATCATATTTCAAAATCTAAGGTATGTGGGGTTTTGAACAAGGGTAATCGTTTTACCCTTGTGCCCAAAGGTTTATTTAAACTTTAATTTTCTGCAATCTATGAGATTTTACATGATATTGAATTAGGGTTTTTTCACCCATTGTTATTGATTGAAATATCTTGATGTTTCCCATGAATTGAAAGTCAAACAACATGATATTGCATGTTTTCTTAAGAAATTGAAGCTGGGTTTATACCCTATGTTACTACTCCTTGAGAATTTAAGAGTTTCAATGTTCTAGAAATTAAAGTGTATGGTATTTTGAAACAAATTGTTGTAACTTCTAGATTTCTACATGAATTATGAATCTATATGCTATCTATTATGCATTATGATGAGTTTTAACTTGAGATTGAATTATGGGTCTTAAGCCCTACTTGAGAATTGCAATTTTATGAACTATTATTCTATAAGCACCCATGATTTTAGAATTTTAAGATTATTGAGAAATGTTTTGTCCTAATAGTCATAGAGTTTTGGAATCCACTCTATCACATGAGATTATAGTTTTGATGGTTGGGTTCTTATGAACCATGAGATTATTTTTAAAGTGGATTTCCATGAGATGAGTGAGATAAACTAACTAGAGTAATATTTAGCACTTAGCTGGGAAAGTTACCACACTTTCTTACCCCAAAACTATGTTCCACCATAGGTTTGAGATTTTGAGCCTGAGGCCGAGATGATTGGGCATGAGGCTGAGATAAGTGATCACTGAGTTAAGGTTATACTCCTTGGCAAGAGTATGATAACTCTCCCCAATGTTTGGTTTCTTCGTTAGGAGAGCAAGACATTGGACTCCATGTAGCTCGTATGGTTTATGTCAGTTGAGAGAACCTCCCTAAACTAAAGTATTTTCCATTGAGATAGAATATTTTCCCTAAAGCTTTGATATGAGATATTTTCTAAAGTGAACGAATTGCTTTAGAATATTTTCCAAAGAAGGAAGTAGTTTTTTCTACTAATAAGAGTTGATCATCTATTTTTAAACCAAAGTCATATGATTTCGAGTTCCAAGTGTTTGAGTTAAAAAGAGTTATAAGTTTTGAGCAATAAAGAAGTTTTACTCTCCATGAGACATATGCATGAGTTGAAAGTATTTTTTAAAGCTTCCTTCATCCTATGAGTAATGAGAATAAGAGGAGAGTGCAAATTTTAAAGCCAAAGTATAATGACTTACGAGATTTGTGTTACATGCTTCATTCTACATGGTTTATGAGCTCTATATTTTAGACTTATTCAAGCTATGTGAGGCATTCTTATTTGCATGCATGATTTGATTAAAGAGTATTGATATTGTTTTATGTAAATTCATACACCCTCATATACTCAGTATATTCCAAAGTTCTGATCCACATATACGTCTATCTGCTGCATTGTCTTATACTGTAGGTTCAGGTATTCAGTCCCAGCCTCGTCAGTGATTCTGAGTACCTTTGTCTATATTTTTACAGTGGTGAGTCCTCATGGTTCGAGGATCTATCTTCAGATATTTCAGTATTTCAGTGTTTATGTTATTACTTTTAGTTCAATTTGAGTCAGTTAGGGACCTGTCCCAACGTCTCTCGAGTTCATAAGTATTTTAGAGGCTTTGCCAGACTAGTTATTAGACTATGGTTGTGTTGAAATTTCTAGTATTGTGGTTGTTTAGACCGAGTATTACCTTCTATTTCCTTTTATTTGATATAATAATGCTAGTGTTTTGTATATTTTTTCTTGAATGAGCTATTATGAGAAGTGATAGGCTCAAAGGGTTAGCTATGGGCTACTTTTATCCCTAAGCATCGTGTGACATCCTGGGAGGTAATTTTTTATTGTTACAAACATGGTATCAGAGCCTAAGGCTATAAAGGATTCCTTAGGAGTCTGACAAGCCGAGTTGAGTAGAGTCTTTATCATTAGTGTGTAGCATGCCACATTTATGAGCAAGAGGCTATAAGACATTTTAGGAAAAAGTTATTTCTTTATTTTAGATTCTATCGTACCTGCAGTTGTCCCTCTCATCTAATAATTCATGTACTCCTATTTTAGAAAATGCCTTTTCGAAGAGTGAATACCCGTAGAAACGATGATGAGCAACCCCCACCTATAGATCCTTTGAATAAGACTGTGTCTCATTCTGAGCTTTGAGCGGCCTTTCAAGCGTTAGACCAAGAAATCACCGCTAATGTTTGGGACAATAACCAGGCCACAGTTATATATCAGCAGGGAGGTGATATGGTTACTTCTAGGATGCATGATTTTATGCGGATGAATCCACTAGAGTTTTATGTATCCAAGGTAGGGAAGGACCCACATTTGTACCTTGAGGAGGTGAAAAAGATCACACAGGTGATGTATATTTCTGAGAAAGAAAGTGTTGAGTTGGCGTCTTATAGGTTGAAGGACATAGCTTATGACTAGGTTGTATTGTGGAGGAAGGGTAGAGGTAAGGATGCTGCTCCTATGACTTGGCAGGTGTTCCGAAATGTATTTTTGGACAATTTCTTTTCACTTGAGATGAAGGAAGCAAAGATTGAGGAGTTTATAAACTTAAGGCAGGGCTCCATGACTATTAAGAAGTACTTCTTGAAGTTCAACTAGTTGTCCAAGTATGCTCCTGATTTGATTTCTGACACTCAAGCTAGTATGAACAAGTTCGTGACAGGTATTTTTGGTTTGGTACTAAAAGAGTGTAGAACTATGATGCTGCATAGGGATATGGATTTATCTAGTTTGATGATGCATGGACAATAAATAGAGGGCGGATAAATTAGAGAAAGAGACAGAGTGAGGGGTAACTAGAGGGCTAGATTTGAGCAGCATGAGTATAGTCAGCCTAGGTTCCATGGAGGAAACCACCCTCAGTTTCAGTGACGTCCGTCTATTCCAGTGCCTTCATCAGCTAGTGTTCCCGTACCTAGAGGCATGTAAGATCAAGGGAACAGGTCTTTTATTTCTATATCACAGAACAATGTTGGTAATAGGACTTGTTATCCACCTTGTGCTAAGTATGGTAGGGATTATCTCGATGACTGTTTCACAGATTTAAGGGGTTATTTTGGTTGTGTCATGAAGGGCCACAAACTTAGAGATTGTTAGCATGCTATGCAGGGGACCAGAGATGCCCGACCTCAGGCACAGACTACTAGTACACCAGCTCTTGTCCCTTGTCCTACCCCTGTTCAGAGCACTTTATCTAGCACTACTGGCGGTCAGCGCCAGAATAAATTCTATGCCTTACCATCCAGTCAGAAGTAGGAGGACTCTCCCAATGTTGTTATTGCTATACTCCGTGTCTTTTCTCTTGATATTTATGTGTTGTTGGACCCCTGGTCAAGTCTCTCCTATGTGACCCCACTTGTTGCTTTGAATTTCAAAATGAGTCCTGAAAAGATTCTTGAGCCTTTCCTAGTCTCCATACTAGTAGGGGAGTCAATTGCTGCTAAACATATTTATAGAGATTATCCTATTACTATCCTTCATAGAGTTATACTTGCTGATTTGATAGAGTTAGACATGGTGGATTTTTACCTTATTATGGGTATGGATTGACTTCATTCTTATTATGCATCTATAGATTGTTGTACCCGTATGGTAAAGTTTTAATTTCCTGATGAACTAGTTTTTTAGTGGTTCGGGAGTTCGGTATCTCCCAAGAGTCATTTTATCTCCTATCTCAAAGCCAAAAGCTAATATACAAAGGTTACCTCTATCTCCTAGTTAGAGTAAAAGATACTAAGTTTGAGGGTCTAACTATTCAATCAGTCAGTATTGTTAATGAGTTTCCTGATGTTTTTCCGAAAGATCTCCTAGGGGTACCTCTCGATAGAGAGATAGAATTTGGGATTGACCTTATTCTCGACACTCATCCCGACACTCATCCCATTTCTAGGGCAAACTTGTTCTATTCGTGCAAAAGAAAGATGGTTCTTTGTGTATGTGCATTGACTATCGTCAGCTTAACAAGGTCATGATAAAAAATAAGTATCCTCTTCTGAGAATTGATGACCTATTTGATCAGTTTCAAGGTGCAAGTTATTTCTCCAGGATAGACCTTAGATCCGGCAATCATCAACTTAAAGTGAGGGAATGTGATATTCCAAAGACGGCTTTCAGAACCCGTTATGGTCACTTTAAGTTTCTAGTCATGTTTTTCGAGCTAACCAATGCCCCAAAAATTTTTATGGACCTCATGAATCGAGTGTTTAAGTAATATCTTGATATATTTGTCATAGTATTAATAGATGACATCCTTGTCTACTCCAGCAGTAAGCATGATCATGCAGATCACCTTAGAATTGTCTTGCAAACTCTTAGAGGTTACCAGTTGTTTACCGAATTCAGTAAGTGTGAATTTTGGCTAAGATCTGTAGCCTTTATGTGTCATATTATTTCAGTCGAAGGTATTAGAGTTGATCCCCAAAAGACAGAAGCTGTAAGAAATTGGCCTAGACCTATCTCTCCGTCTGACATTAGAAGTTTCTTTGCTCTAGTAGGCTACTACCGCCGTTTTGTTGAAGGCTTTTCTTCTATTGTGTCTCTCATGAACCGGTTGACCCTAAAGAAAGTTAAGTTCCAGTGGTCAAATTCCTATGAGAAGAGTTTTCAGGAGTTGAAGAGTCGACTTACTTCAGCCCCTGTGTTGACTTTGCCTAATGATACAGATGGTTTTTTGATGTACTATGATGCTTTTAGAATTGGTTTGGGTTGTGCGTTGATGAAAAGAGGTAAAGTTATAGCATATGCCTCTAGATAGTTAAAGCTGCATGAGAAGAATTACCCAACCCATGATCTTGAGTTAGCTGCTGTGGTCTTTGCTTTAAAAATCTGGAGACACTATTTTATTGTATTCATGTTGATGTGTTTACTGTTCATAAGAGCCTATAATATGTGTTTACTCAGAGGGAGCTGAATCTTAGGCAGAGGGGGAGGTTAGAGTTGTTAAAAGACTATGATATGAGTGTGTTGTATCACCCGGGCAAGGCCAATGTAGTAGCGGATACTATTAGTAGATTTTCTATGGGTAGTGTTGCTCATGTAGCAAAAGGTAAGAAAGAGTTAGATCATGATGTGCATTGTCTGGCTAGATTGGGTGTTAGGTTGCTTCATTTAGCTGAGGGAAGTACTTTGGTGAAAAGTAGTTTCGAATCCTCTATAGTTTCAGAAGTAAAGAAGAAGCAAGGTAGAGATCCTAGTTTGGTCAAACTGAAGGAGGCGATTAAGGACCAAAAGGTAGAGGTTTTCTCCCAAGGGGGAGATGGTGTATTGAGATTGCAGGGTAGATTGTGCGTTCCCTATGTTGATGATCTGAGTTAGAGGATTATGGATGAAGTGAATGGCGCGCGATATTCTTTTCATCCCGACACTACCAAAATGTACCCCGACTTGCTGGAAATCTATTGGTGCAATGGTACGAAGAAGGATATAGCTAAGTTTGTAGTAAAGTGTGCAACGTATCAATAGGTTAAGATATAGAACTAAAGACCTGGTGGTGTGATACAAGAGTTTTGTATACCCACTTGGAAGTAGGAGGTGGTGAATATGGACTTCGTGATCGGGTTACCTCTTTCGCATTGTCATCATGATTCTATTTGGGTTGCTATTGATAGGCTGACTAAGTTCGTTCACTTTTTGCCTGTGCATACATCTTATGCAGCTGAGAATTATGCTAGATTGTATATCTGGGAGTTAGTCAGGCTACACGGAGTTTCCTCGTCTATCATTTCGGATAGGGGTACTCAATTTACTTCTCAGTTTTAGAGGGCGTTTCAGTAGGGTCTTGGTACCCAAGTTCTTTTGATTTTTGTTTTTTATCCGTAGACAGATGGTCAGGCTAAGAGGACCATTTAGACCCTAGAAGATATGCTGAGGGCGTGTACTCTTGATTTCAAAGGTAGTTGGGATGAGCATTTGCCATTGATAGAGTTCGCCTATAATAATAGTTACCATGCTTGTATCGGGATGGCACCATTTAAGGCCTTTTATGGTAGAAGATATAGATTACCCATAGGTTGATTTGAAGTAGGTAAAGTTGTCGTGATTGGGCCTAATGTACTATTTGAAGCAATTAAGAAAGTTAAGTTATTAGAGTGATGTTAAAGACATCCCAGAGTCGTCCAAAGTCATATGCCAATTTGAGGAGAAGAGATATTGAGTTTGAAATGGGTGATTTGTTGTACTTGAAGATATCACCCATGAAACAGGTGAAGAGGTTTGGTAAAAAGGGAAATCTTAGTCCTCGTTTTATTGGCCCGTATAGAGTTTTGAGCCATGTTGGGAAAGTAGCCTATGAGGTTGAGTTGCCTACGAAGTTATCATCCGTTCATCCTATACTTCATGTCTCCATGCTTAAGAAGCATATTAGTGATTCCGTTATGGTAGATCCTTCTGAGAGTGATGATATTCAGAATAGTCTTTCATTCGATGAGATTCCCATTGAGATCCTAGATTTTCAGATCCGTAGATTGAGGAACAAAAAGGTTCCCTTGGTCAAAGTATTGTGGCAGAACTAGTCAGTTGAGGGCGCTACTTGGGAGGTAGAAGCAGATATGCCAGCCAAGTACCTGGACCTCTTTTTCGCGAGTTCATATCGATCTGAAGGTATTATTCTTCCATCATTCTTCCCTTCTAATCTATAGTTCAGCTATATATCTATTCTTGCATGAGTTCTTGAAATTTTTGAGGTATTCAAGAGTTTAGAGAGATTTTGAGCCCATTTAGCAACTTGCTTCAGCATTGTGTACTCTATTATCCTATGTTCCTAGTCTAACTAGTGACATTCAAGGATGAAAGTTTCCAAGGGGGAGATATTATAAGACCCCGCAAAGATCCCTTGTAGTTTGAGCCTTGAGCGTGTCAAGTGAAGTGTAATTCCAGCCATAAAGGATTAAGAAGAGACTTCCAAAGTGATTAGTGTTTTACTCTTTATGAATTTTCCTGAAATTGACTTCCTATAGTGTAGAGAATTTAATAAGCTTTTCAACGATACAACTTTTGTCCAAATTCGGCATCGGGGTAGGATGTTATGGCTGTTTTATTGAGAGTTGTCAAAACCGCCCAGGTGTGACGGACAGGCTGACGGACCATCGAGTGTGCGACGGACCATCGCCTGAACTGTTGCAAACAAGGGAGTAACTCCCTTTTCTGGCCCAAGTGCGACGGCCAAGACAATGGAACATCAAGACTGCGATGGACCGTTGCTAAGATTGTCACCGCTAAGACAGTGTGGCCTCATCCTGGCCAACGTAAACGGACGATCCGACGGACCATCGAGTTTGTGATGGACCATCGCTGAGACCATCACATCGAGAAAGTATGTTCTTTTTTTTACTGACGTGCGATGGTCGATCCGACGGACCGTCAGGCTAGCGATGGACCATCATTACGATCGTCGAGCCCCCGTTCAGTAATTTAAGTCATTTTTAAAAGGGACGTTTTGCTCCTTCCACCCTTTTAACAACCAGATATATTCCAAATGAAGTAAATAACTTCATTCATCATCCAAATCACAAGAGAGCTAGGGTTTCTCTATCAATATCAAATCTAAAACCCTTTTCTAAGAAATCCAAGAACTCACCATAGATTCTTTAAATTGAGTTGATATTTAAGTTCTCCAAATTCAAGGGTTGCAAGAACCCTCTTTCAAGAGTAAAAATAAGAGTTTGAAGAAATCTTGTTCATCTAATCTCATAATCTAAGGTATGTAGGGTTTTGAACAAGGGTAATCCTTTCACCCTTGTGCCCAAAGGCTTATTTAAACTATAATTTTTTGCAATCTATAAGATTTTAAAGGATATTGAATTAGGATTTTTCGCCCATTGTTATTGATTGCAATGTCTTGATGTTTCCCATGAATTTAAAGTTAAACAACAAGATTTTGCATGTTTGCTTAAGAAAATGAAGCTAGGTTTATACCCTATGTTGTTACTCCTTGAGAATTTAAGAGTTTCAATGTTCTAGAAATTAAAGTATATGAGTATGTTGATATTTTGAAACAAATTTCTATAACTTCCAAATTTCTACATAAATTATGAATATATATGCTATCTATTATGCATTATGATAAGGTTTAACTTGAGATTGAATTATGGATCTTTAAGCCCTACATGAAACTTGCAATTTTATGAACTATTGTATTATAAACACCCATGGTTTGAGTATTTTGAGATCATTGAGAAATGTTTTGACCTAATGGTCATAGACTTTTGAAATCCACTCTACAAAATAAGATTACATATTTGATTGTTGGGTTCTTATGAACCATAAGATTTTTTTGAAAGTGGATTTCCATGAGATGAGCAAGATAAGCTAATGGGATTAGTGTTTAGCACCGAGTTAGGTAAGTTACCATGATTTCTTACCCCTAAACTACGTGCCACCATAGGATTGAGATTTATGGCCTGAGGCCAAGATGATTGGACCCGAGGCCGAGATAAGTGATCACTAAGTTGAGGTTATACTCCTTGGTAAGAGTATGACGCCTCTTCCCAATGTGAGGTTTCTTCCTTAGGAGGACAAGACATTGGACTGCATGTAGGTCGCATGGTTTATGTCGGTTAAGAGAACCTCTCTAAACTAAAGAATTTTCCATTGAGATAAAATATTTTTTCTAAAGCTTTGAGATGAGATATTTTCTAAAGTGAACAAATTTCTTTTGAGTATTTTCCAAAGAAGGAAGTAGTTTTCCCTACTAGTAAGAGTTGATCACCTATTTTTAAACCAAAGTCATATAATTCTGAGTTCCAAGTGTTTGGGTTTAAAAGAGTTATAAGTTCTTGAGAAATAAAGAAGTTTTAGTCTCCATGATACATATTCATGAGTTTAAAGTATTGTTTAAAGCTTCCTTTATCCTATGAGTAATGAGAATAAGAGGAGAGCACAGATTTTAAAGCCAAAGTGTAATGACTCACGAGATTTGTGTTACATGCTTCATTCTACATGATTTATGAGCATTATATTTTTGACTTATTCAAGCCATATGAGTCATTCCTATTTGCATGCATGATTTGATTAAAGAGTATTGATATTTTTTTAATGTAAATGCATGTACCACCATATACTCATTATATTCCCAAGTGCTGAACCGCCATCCATCTCCAAATAGTAAATGCGCTGTTGAGCTCAGATGTCCGCTCGTCTGGCAAGTTGGCAGCAAGCACTTCCTCCCACATATACGCCTATGTGCTACATTTTCTTATAATGTAAGTTCAGGTGATCAGTCCTAGCCTCGTCAGTGATTCCTGAGTACCTTCATCTACATTTATACAGTGGTGAGTCCTCATGGTTCAAGGACCTATCTTCAGACATTTCAGTGTTCGAGTGCTTATGTTATTACTTTTAGTTTAGTTTGAGTAAGTTGGGGACCTGTCCCAATGGCTCTCGAGTTCATTGAGTAGTACAGGCTTTGTCAAACTATGGTTGTGTTGAGATTTCCAGTATTGTGGTCGTTTGGACAGAGTATTACCTTTGTATTCCCTATTATTTGATATGAAAGTGCCAGGGTTTTGTATATTTCTTCTCGAATGAGCTATTATGAGAAGTGATAGGCTTAAAGGGTTAGCTTGGGGCTACTTGTATCCCTAAGCACTGTGTGACATCTCGGGAGGTGATTTTGGATCATTACAATAGTGATAATCTAGGATCACTGATAATCTGAATTACTGTTAACTGATTGACTGTATCTGACAATCCTGATTCTGTAGAACTGAACTGAGTTCTATTCTGCAGACTGAGACCAAAACTGAAATTGTGAGAGGTAATCATCTAACTGACATGACCCAAACCTGAACTGATAACTGTGCTGGGGTCCAATCTGTAACCCTAATTAGAAGGGTGTCACTACCATACCATAGGTAAAGATAAGATGAAGAGTAACCCTCTACTGGTAGGTTCCCTAAATAAGAATGGTGGTACTATTTACTGGCAGGTAGATCACCTCATTAACCCTCAACTGGCTAGTGTGATGTCTCCACCTGCGCTAGCAACGTAGTTTTGGAACACAAGGATTTCTTCTAAGGATCACACCCTCTGCTGGTAGGTGAGCCCCTATCCTTTGGTTTACTCGGTGTTGAATCCTACTCCCAACTGAATGACACTAAACTGTTGTACTAGACTAAATTCATTGAGATTACTGAGTTTTCCTAAGTTCTGTAATTGACTGAATACTACTGAGTTCTATAACGGACTGAGAGTACTGCTGATCATGACATGACTTATACAATTCTATAATGGACACTGGCGCTAAGTAAACTACTATGTTGTCGGTTATTAAATACCCCCAGGACTTGATAGCATTAATAGTAAAGAAAAGCATAATATTGAATAACATAACAATGTTCACTTGGTCATAATTCATTCATAGAGACATTTCATCAAACACTTGTAATGCATTAACTTGTACATGAATTGGGAATACATGTTAGCAAGCTATATGGCATTATTTTATTCTCATAGACAATCAATCAAACACATAAGAAGCATACTTGGTTCTTTAGAACATAAACACTTAGGGTTAACATGGTTACAATAATAAACTTGCAAATTGAAGGGCTTATCTTGAATATCATGTAATTCAACACATGCTAGAATCAATTCTTGGAACTTGTTATTGAAATCATGGATTAAACTCAAACAACACCATGAACATAAATTTAATCTAATTCAAACATGAAAATCATAAATCATAAATCTTGTATATTGAAAAAGGATTCTTGGGCGCCATGGAAGGTAAGGATCCATGAATGAACATCTAACATACCTTAATTTGATGAGTTCTTAAAGAAATTTTTGGGATTGACCTTGATTTTTGAGAGCTAAGGTTCGCTTTATTGAGAGATAATTACCTTTTGATTTTGGGAAAAAGCGAATAATAAAGGGTTTTACATGTTTTTGGGCTTAAATCCTACATCTGGGCAGAATAAAATCATTAGAAAAAACTGTTTTAACCTTGTGTGCAACTTATATTTTTATGAAATTTTTCCGATTTGGACCCCTAGCGCGATGCGCCACTATCGTGTCAAGGCACTAAAAATGACAATTAGGAATTTGCATAGTAGCGCGATGCAGTGTTATCACGTTGCCACTTTGTTTGCGAAATTAAAGTGCAGCGCGACGCGGTGAGATCGCGTTGGCATACTAGAAATTGACAATTGTGAACTGGGTCTATGGCGCGACATGCCAATATCATGGAGCAACACTAAAAATTGACAGTTTCTATTTTGACACACTCCGCGATACGCTATTGACCTGAATGATGATGTTTAACGACTGAAACATAAAATTGTCATAACTTCTTTCCCAGTTGTTGGATTTAGGCAAATTTTACATCGTTGGAAAGCTAATTGAATTTTCAATGCAATGGCGGGCTCAAATCTAAAAATTACTAAGTATACCAAAAAGTTTATCTAGGATAACCCATGTACTGAGGGTTAATCTACGTTAGGGAAATACATGGGATTACATATTTATTAACATGTGCCAACTTTATGAGGATTTGTATCACTATATTAGTTAAATTTCTATCACCATATCAGTTAAATAGAGGACACCACATTCCTTCCTATTTCTTTATTCTCGACTATTACATGACTTCACGGTAAAATAAATATGACTTTTTGAATATATCATAATTAATTGAAAAGTATTTTAAATAAAGCCTCTATCATATAATAAAAAACTTTCAACACTACTAAAATCACAATCTCCATTTAAAATATTAATACATTATAAAATATTTATATAATATAATATAAATATATCATAACCAAAGAGGTTTTATACTGTCAAAAACATTTTAGAAAAGGAATAAAAATAAAAATTACAAAATGTAATAAACTCTATAATTAATATTAAACATTATAGTATAAACCCATTGTTAATGAGATTCTCAATCGAATTATCCAAACCCCGAACCATCTATCCTGTAATATTATAAATAACGGGAAGCAACTTTGAAAAACTCAAATTGCTGGAAACACAGAAAAATTAAAAAATAACCTAGAGGTTCATTGCAATTTGGTACGATTGCATGTTTCATAAATTATGGGTTTTCAAATTTATAAGAAAAATATGACTTAAAAAATATACAAATAAAATTTCAACTTCAAGGTAATGTAAATTCAAATCAGGATTTCAATACCAAGGGGTTTGTTTTTCATGAAAATTTCTTAAAAAATATTTTCTTGAGAATTAAGTGAATTTTTTAAATTCTTTTATACCTGTAAGTATCAAAAAAATATTATCCCAAAAATAACTAGCAAAAGTATTATATGGGTGAAATAAGGTATGGAGTGAGCTGGGCTTTGAGCTAAAATTGACAAAAGAGTTTGAAAATGAGGTGTATGTGACTTAAATCTAAATAATTGAGTGGTGGTGACAATTACTTTATTATGGATTAAGAAAGTTGGGGTAATTTGAAAATAACCCACAAATTTTTAAATTTATACTTTGATCTAAATATTAGTTAATATAACGGAAAACGGAGAAAAAAGATGTGTTTCTCTCTCTTCTCGTCTGTTGTTGAAATCTCTCTCTTCACGATTTTTTTTGTTCATTGTTGCTGCTACTTTATTCATCATCTTATACTTCATTATCATCATCTTCTACTTTATTATCATCTTAATCTTCATCGTGTCGGCCATTGTCATTGTTTTTACAACTACTGCTGCTACTTTATTTGATCAATTATTAGGTGAAATTTTATTTCGTACATCACTTTGCACTTTGACATTACTTTATAGGTGACTTTGATAAGTACACATGATTTTTAGTTGAATTTGTCATCTGGGTACACTGCTGCTACTGTTTTTTCAATCATGGATAGAACCTGTTCATGATTACAACATAAAAGCCCGCAATTTAAATAGATACTCAGTAAGTTACAACAGATACATATTCTGTTGCAACAAAAGACTCATATGTTGGATTAATGGTTTTGGTTCTTTAGTGCCCGTAACATGAATGAAACAGATGGTTAATTTGTTACAATAGACGTGTTATCTGTTGCAATAGATAATTATTTTCTTGTAACAGATAATTATCTGTTGCAATAGATGAGAAATCTGTTGCAACAAAATATTTATCTATTGTAAAAATGGAGTAATCTATTTAGAACAACATAATATAGCTCCTACCTCAAACCAAACTGATAAACCATATGTTTGAACTCTTGCTATTAATAATAGATTCAAATTATTTCTTAATCGTCAACATGTTTATTATGAAGAAGAATAGACAAAATGAAAATCAAATAATAATTAAAACATCAAATTCGATCAAACATAATTTTTAGTTAACCAAAAACAAATAAAAATACATAGGCTAAAAAAAAAATTCCTTCACGAGGTAGGGGGTTAAGAGCTGGGGATACACCACCCTCGCCAGATCCCTCTTGTGGGATTATACTAGGTATGATGTATTTTTTATTTGATCAACTTTAATAATTTACTAAGTGCTTAGTTAATATGATGTAATAGTGGTCCATACTTGAGTATTAATGTATGCATTGGGTCAAGTTTTACGTTTCAACTCTTACTATTGCTATTGGATTCAAATTATTCTATAATCGTCAATATGTTTGTTGAGGAAAAGAAATACACAGAATAAAAATTACATAAAAATTAAAACATCAAAGTCAATCAAACATAAAATTTTTATTAAACAAAAACAAATAAAAATACATAGGCTAAAAGAGAAAAATAATCTAATTATTATTATCATCATTATTGCCAGCCGGCCAATCATCAATAGGCATCAGCAGTGCCCTCCTCAGCCTCTGAATCTTCTGGGGTATCTTGTCTCTCATTATAGACAACTTTCATTGAAGGTCATGAACCTAAAGTTGAAGTTCCCGTATGGTATCTTGTAAAATAGCAACACCCCACACTGGATGAACTATATTTAGGACACAAATGAATTGACAAAAAATGTTAAAACAAAAATAAAAAAAATCCGAATGTAATACAATGTACACTACCAATTGGATATATTTACACAAAAAACAAAAAAAAACCTTAACTGAGCCAGGGAAGAGAAAGTTGTTAAAGGTGTAATATGAAAGACAAGATGCAAGAAATAAATCTAGTAGAATGAACGAGAAAGGAGAGACCTCTTTATAGAGGATTGAATTTGAATGAGTTAGGCAAAAAAGGCGTGAATTTTCAACTCCATTTATTAATTACATACAAACTGGTGACTTTTTTTATTACTTTAAAAAGTTATGACTTAATTAAATGAAGAACTAACTTTATAATTATTGTGATAAGTCATGACTTTTCAGCTTATTATTATTAATTAGTTCTTTTCAGTAACTATTTTTATCGAGTTGTGGCAACAGATTCTATATCTGTTCCATCAGATAAAACATCTGCGACAATAGATATACCATCTGTTGCATCAGATAACCCATTTGTGGCAACTAATATACCATATATTGCAAGAAATCGACAACCTATTGCATAAGATAATCTATCTGTTGCAACATATAATCTATCTTCTTTAATAATCATCATATCATTAATTCAAATTATTATTATATAAATTTAAAATACAAATTTATAAATAAAAATGGCAAAAAGTCACTGCTTGCTGCCTATTTTATATAAATGTTAATTATTCAAATTAAATAACTATTTTTTAATGATTATAAATTGTGTTTATCATTTATTTCCTTATTGTTTTCTGTGGAAAGAAATGACTTAACTAAATCAAGATGGTGAGTTTCTACAAAAAGTCACGACTGTTCACCTTTTTTAAAATAATCATCATATACCTTAATCAAATGATGTCACTTTTTTATTATATAATAAATAAATAATTTTAAAAAAAATGGAAAAAAACTCACGATTAGTTATTAAAATAAAATAATCATTCTTTTATGGTTATAAATTATGTTTATTATTTATTTCCTTATTATTTATTTATGAACCATTTTTTATATTAAATAACAGAAAAACCATGACTTTCACCCTCAATAACAACAATAGCCCTTTTTTATTAATAACCACCTATTGCAACATATGATCCATCTTTCACAACAAATTAACCATCTGTTGCAACATATGGTTCATCCATTGCCACAAATGCTTAATCCTTACCTCCAACCATCGACATATTGAGAATAAGAAATAGACAAAATGAAAATTAACTATTAAATAAGAATTATAAATAATTATAAATTCAAAGTAGACTAAACATATTTTTTTTAATCCATTATTTATAAATATATACAATAAAAAAATATACCCTTGGGTAGATTCAACATAATAAAAGAAAAAATACAACCTAATTATTATTATTACTATTATTATTATTATTTTTATTATTGTCCACCGGCCTATCGTCATCCGACAGTAGCAGGGCCCTCCTCAGCCTTGCTTTCATTTGCCCAATTCCCACCGGAGTTCATGAATCTTCCTTTAAAGTTTTCGCAAGGAGTCACACAACATTTTCGAATATGTAAATTAAAAACACTGATCTAAATATAACATTTTATCTTTTATTGTATTTTGAAAAGGAAAGAAAATTGCTTTAAAATAAATCTAATAGATGGGTAATCTGTTGAAAAATATATTATATCTGTTTGAAAATTAACAACATATTGACAATCTATTGTAATAAATGGATATATCTATTTGATTTTTCTAATAGATAAGTCATATGTTGCAACAGATTGATCATTTTTCAAAAAAAATATTTATAATTATTTGATAATTTTAATAGATGTGTCATCTATTGCAACAGGTTAGTAATTTGTTTATTCAAATCAAGCCATAAATAGGCTAGGAAGAATAAGTTATGTGCAGATAGATGGATCTACTTTCATGTGTGGGAGTAATGTATTACTGAGAAGGTCAACGGGACAACACACATAAAGTACAATGACTTTATGAATATAATTTTTAACCGATTAGGCATTGATTATTCAAATAAGATCTTGCATTGTACAGTATAGTTTGATAGGTTTGAATTAATAAGGCCGAGGAGCCCATAAAAATGGTGTTGATACCTTGTTATGAATTAATGACGATTGTTGATCATGTTTATGCATGTTAAGTTTTGAAAAGGGATCAATATTTTGTGTCATTGTACAGATCCAATAGCGATTGGATTTAACTTTAAGTGTGCATTTTACTCTATGAAGGTCTTCAAAGTATCGCAATGCATCAAACAAGAACAGAATACCAACAGAAATCCCCTCATCTAAATTTATATAGAAGGGTTTTTTGAGAAGATGGTTGTATGCTAGAAAGACCTGTGGGAGAATAATTGTGAGGGAAAGGGGGAGTTAATGAAAACGTATATCATCTCAGAGCTAATTGAAGAGGTCAAGGAACTTCTAGAGAATCTGGCCAATGAAGTTGAATTAGAATATGAAAAATCTGAATCAAGTACAAATATGAAAGTGTATCCAGTACTGAAAATCCGTCTGTTGTCTCTCTGAAAGAAAATTAGTTCAGCTAGGCACTTTGCTGGGGAGCTGCGACTAGGTAGCGTGATCGGGATGATCACATACATAGAAAATAATAGAACACAAAAAAGCATCCTTGCGGGCACCAAGGGTCAAAATTATGTACCGTAAGTAAAGAAAACTTGGCCCAAGAACAACTACATGTAAAATAAGTAATCCAAGTGAAAGCAGTAATTTCTGTATTTTTAATTGCATCTCATGCCTTCTTGTTTGTAGTTCCTATTAGGTCCACTGCTATTGAACTGATTGGAACCACTAAAAAGATTGAGTATCATTACTTCCTTAGTAATATGGATATAATTGATCGTGTTTTCTTGCCTTAGTATGCTTTCAACATATCTTGGAGAAGATCAGATGCCTATTGTAGTATGTGAATCCCGATAATTTTCAAGCTTGCCTCTAGCTTGCTAATTTGGGATTCAAGTTTGTCGTTGCCGTCTTTGAGGTTGGGATAGAGTTCTTGATCTTTTATGAGATGGTAAATCAGGGAGGAACACTTTCTTCAAAGCTGTTGAATTGTAAAAGGCCTTCAGAAGGCATCCAAAACATTTTTTTGGTATTCTTAAAGGATACATGATGGCTAGCTATATTTGTTTTAAGATAACGAATTGATTAACACTCAAGTAGTGGTCCCAACAATTGAACAACTAACTTTATCGAGAACTGTTCAATGCAATTTGTTCAACCAACCTTCAATGGATTTGATAGGCTATCATTTAGGCTATTATTTGGGATATTCTTTAAAGGTTAGTTGAATAAGCTGCATTGAACAACGCTCAAGAAAGTGAGTTATTCAACTGTTAGGACCACTTCTTGAGTGTGCATCAAGATGTTGACCTAAAATAAACATAGCAACCCTCTATGTATCATTTAAGCCTTCCAAAGAAAGTTTTCTAGAAGCCTTCTGAAGGGCTTTTACAATGCCACAACTTCAAAGAAAGTATTCCTCACTCATTGAATAGCTCACAAAATATGACGAACTCTACACTAACCACAAAGACAACAACGGCAAGCTTGAATAATGAATAAGCAAGCTGGAGGCAAGCTTTAGAATTATCGAGATTCACAAACTACAACAAGCATCTGATCTTCTCCAAGATATGTTAAAAACATGCTAAGAAAGGAAAAAATAGTTAATTATATCCATATTTCTAAGGAAGTAATGATACTCAATCTTGTTTGTGGTTTTGATTAGGTCAATAGCAATGGACCTAATCGAAAACACAAACAAGAAGGCATGGAATACAATTTAAAATTCAGAAATTGCCGCCTTAGCTTAGATTGCTTATTTTAAATACAGCTATTCTTAGGCTAAGTATTCTTTACTTGCAGTACATCATTCAAACCTTTGGTGCCCGCAAAGATACTTTCTTTATGTTCTGCTATTTTCTATGTAGGTGATAATCCTGACAACACTACCAAGTCGCAGCTCCCTAGCAAAGTGTCCAACTGCACTAATTTTCTTTGAGAGTGACAATAGATGGATTTTCAGTACTGGATACACTTTTATATTTACACTTGATTCAGATTTCACATGTTTGAATTCAGCTTTATCGGCCAGATTCGCTATAAGTTCCTTGCTACCCTATGTTTTCCCCTTCAATTAGATCTTACATGATATAGGATTTCATCAACTCCCTCTTTCTTTTGCAAGTATTCTCCTATGGCTCCTTCTGGTGTATTATCATCATCTAGAGCAACCCAACCATATTAATTTAGGCTATGGTATTAAATATATTGATTTTCATTCTTAGTTGAGGTAGTGGGAGGCTTCAAAGGCCATCTTAGAGTCCAATGCACCCTGAAAATTAGTCCAATCACTATCGAATATTTTTACAGTGCTACAAAAACTCGATCACTTCACAAAGATTGACACATAGACACGAGGAACAACAACCATTAAATCTTAATGGGATATCAGAACCATATTCATAGTCCCTCAGCCTTATCAATTCGGACCTATAAAATGTAAATGTAAAATAACAGATATCTTTTTTGAATGATCAATGCCTATTCGGTTAAAAATAGCACTCACAAGATTAGTGTACTCTATGTGTGTCTCCACGATAACATTATCAGTACTATATACCTCCCACATATGAAGTGGTTCCATCTGTAAGTAACTTATTCCTCTACACCCATCTTTACTATAGCCTCCTATGTTGATCTGGCAAAAGTTGATCAATATTCATTTCCTTATTTCTTCAAACAATAGAAAAATAATTCTTGTTAAACTAGAGTAGAACAGAAAGGACATTATCCATCTGTTGTAATAGATGACCAATCTATTGTAACAGGATCCACATCTGTTGCAGTAGCTTCCCATCTATTCAATAGATTATAAATCTGTTATAACAGATGTGGAAGCTGTTGCAATAGATGTTGAGTCTTTTACAATAGATGTATAAACTGTTAGAATACATCAATCCAGCCTTCTTAGTAGTTTGATTTGTTCGAACAGTCAACAACAACATCAACAATAATGAAACAACATCAACAATAAAGACACAACATCATTTGTTCCAACACCATCAACAATACCATATCACAAGTTCTAACAATACCAACCCCACCAACAATATCAATAACAACATTAACAATAAGCAAACAAACAAAATATAAGCCAAAAAAGCACCAAGGCTTTTAAACTTCTCCAAATAGATAGCTTTTTTCACATATTTTAATAGCAACAACGGTTCGTTCATTCAAGATTTAAAAGTAACCTTTCCTTCAAATTATTTAAATAAATACGATATGGGTAAATAGTAGTTAAATTAAAAACCAGATATAAATAACTGATTTAAATAACTTACAAAGAATAAGACACGAATGAAAGAGCAACAGCGAACCATACCTGCAGTGTCAAAAGCAAGGGATCCAAACAACAATTTTAGTTTAGAAAAGATATAGATCGATTGAGATAAAAAAGGATCCTTATGAGAAAGAGAAGAG
Organism: Capsicum annuum; assembly: GCF_002878395.1. Classification (NCBI taxonomy): domain Eukaryota; kingdom Viridiplantae; phylum Streptophyta; class Magnoliopsida; order Solanales; family Solanaceae; genus Capsicum; species Capsicum annuum. The sequence continues at coordinate 103,987,854 of NC_061118.1, read as the reverse complement.
AAAAGAGAGAAAAAAAAGACGATCGTGATAACCCAAAAGAAGAAAGAAAAAGAAGCGAGATGAATAAATTTAGGACTGAAGGAGAGATAATTATTAACATGTATTTAAATATTCATTATTATTCATTAATAACTTGAGGGGCTTGAGGAAAATAGGTTACATTAAAAAGACAAGATTAGACTACTCAAGGAGGAGATTTTTGAGTTATTGACAAAATTATTTTTACCTCCTTAGTAGTATTAAAATTATAAAAAAAAAATTTCAAACAGATATGTCATCTGTTGCAATAGATATCAATATCTTTTTAAAATTTTCCAACAAATCAGTCATTTGTCGTAACAGATGGAAATGTCTATTTGATAATTAAATAAGATAGGTAATCTGTTTCAACAAATCTCAATATTTTTTTGAAAATTTCCAACAGCTCAGTCATCTGTCACAACAAATGTAAATGTCTATTGAAAATTTCCATCTCACTTTGAAAACTTAATTTGGAGAATACAACTTTATAAAAAATACAATATGGTGCTTTTTTATATTTTTAAAATTTTTAAACATTTATTAAAATTATGTAATAGATTTTAAAAAATTTATCGCTCCTCAAATCCTATTCTTCTATAAATTTTTCTTCATAATTTTTGAAAAAAAAGTTTGGGTCGACTCTTGCTGCCCAAGTCAAAAATTTTCAGTTTCTCTTGCTTAGGTAAGTTTAATCTTCTTCTCCGATCAGTTTATATCCATTTTAGTATATATTTTTTTATTTTTGCTTTGTGTTGGGGTTCTTTTGGTCGAAATTTGATGTTTTTTAGTTAGCATTGTCGATTCTGCATATTTAATCGTGTTTTGCTTTGGACAGTGACTAAAAAAATTTTGTATTTATATTGCATATTGATTTTGAATTTTTTGTATTGAATTGGACCAATTTTAATGGTGTTCTTATTGTTGTGAATTGCACTTCCAATATCTGAAAAAGTTGGAACTTGATTTGCATGTTTGATCCGAGGCATTTTTCTATTTTTCTTAACCACTGTAGATTTGTTTTTGCTGCATTTTTCCATTTTTAGTAATAGACCAGTGGTCAATAAATTGACCACTACATATTTATTTTTGGTTGTAGATGATAAATGGTAAGAGCACATAGAGTAGTAAAAAGGCCTACTTCCATTGCTTCTAACAGTAGGAAGCGTAAAGTTAAAGAAGTTTCCAAAACTCCAAAAAGGAAAAAAGCTATAGTCGATGAATCTGAGTCAAAAATTGAATCAAAAATCCTTACTGATATTTTCGAATATAATGAAAGTAGTACACATGAGAGTAACAATGTTAAGGATGGTAAAGGGAAAAGCGAAGGGGAAAGCAAAGAAGAAAGTGAAAGTTATATCGGTGAAGATGAGGACAGGAGAGATAGTAGAGACGGGGAAGAGGATGATCCCCTAGACTTGCCAATTTGTCTGAGAGATATCTTTGTTGAGTCATACATCCTAAAAACTTAGATGGATAAGCTAGGTTTTTTTCCTGCAAATATTTTCGTAAGAGCAAGAATGACGGTCTATCTAGAGTTTAGAAGGATTCCTGTTGAACAAAAATTGTATACTAATTTTAAGAAGACTTATTTTAGACACTTAAGGAATATACCAGAATATTTTATGTTTAATGGATAAATGGTCCATCATGTGTTGTTGTGATGTATCAAAAAAAATTAAAAAAATTACATGAAATTTTGTTCTATATGAATGGTAAGCCAACTTTTTTTGGCTTAAAGGAATTTGCTCTGATTACCTGGCTAACTTGTTCAGCATAAAATCATGAATCAAAAATGAACAAAGTACTCAAAAATGGCAAAAAATTTTATTTTAAGGTGATGAAGAGCAAGAGCATTACTGCCTCAAGGTTACTTCTCCTAATCAAAGCTAATAGATTGGTTAATCAACAAAAGCTGAAGTACGCTTTGGTTTAGTTTGTGCACTCGATGCTGCTGGTAAATAACCCATCAAAGAAGGTAGATTTAGACACGTCAAAATGGTGGCTAATTTAGATTTCTTTAGGGGATAACCATGGGGAAAAGAGTCATTTGGGCTGACATTGATCTATTTAAAAAAGAATTGATTTTACCAAATAGAAATAAGCGGTTCTGAAGAGGAATAATGTATCATACGCATTATATGGATTTCCTGGGGCGTTTCTTGTACTTATAATCTACCATCTAATTGATTTATGATTGACTCTTACCAATTTATGTAATAATACATAGACCTTGTAGATTTACTTATGCTTGTATTGATTGCAAGTTTGGATATATGAGGCCTTTTGGGAAGGTATGTCGTTAGTCATTGGATACTTCTTTCCATATTCCCCATCATCTTAAATGACACATGTCAAAGTGTGACAACAAAATGGAAGGCGACCCATTTAAGTACAAAAAAACCGTCTCAAAGGTAAAATTATACTTATTATAATATGATATAATATTATTATATTAGTGAAAGTCGTGTAATTTATATTTATTTTTTATAGATTATGCACCCATACCTTACCCCTACCATTTGTGAGATAGAGCAGAGATACATGAAAATATTTAAGCCATACATGAATGAAGTTAAGCATACGTCCATCGATGCCTTAAAGACATAGCTAAAAGGTTTAATTATCCTGACTTCATCAGCGAAGGTCGCGAATGAAGATAAATATTTGGGTAGTCAAAATTATAATCCAAGTCCAGCACGTACTTGTGATCATGCAGGTTCAAGTGGACTCAAAGATACACCCGACGCTTCAAATGACAATTAATTGCATAAGTGTGTTGTTGTATTCAATAAAAGTGTTCTTGATATTGCTTCTTTTATTAGCGATGAGAGGTTGAGAACAATTGAGAAGAATAGGAAGAAGCATCAAGATGAAGGTAAACTAATTTATTTTTTGTTCTTTCAATTTAATTTTTTCTTGCATAATTTTATAATCCTTTCAAAATAAAGCATTGTACCTTGATATTCCCTCATATAGTCTGCATCAAGTAAAACCGGAAGAACTTAAAGTCATAGAGACTGACATTGCTACAGCAAATCAAAAAACTGAAGAAGAGAATAAAGAAGAAAAAATAGAAGAGGAGAAGGCAACAGATAAAAAAATGTGAAAGAAAAAGAAGAATAAGAAGAAAAAGATGAGGAGAGGATAACTGAAGAAGAAGGAAAAAATAAGGAGAAAATAGAAGAAGAATAAGAGAAAAATGAGGAAACAGCTGATGAAGAAGGAGTGACTGAATAGAAGGAAGAAAATATTGAAGACGAGAAGAAATTACAAGAAGAAGAAGCAGATGAAAAGAAACAAAACAAGAAGACATAAGTATAAGAAGTGGAGAAAAACATGAAAAAAATAAAGTTGATGTGATGGGCATTGTTAAGGAACTCAATAATGATAACATGTAGTTCGGTGGTTTGGAAAAATAATTTTCTTTGTGATTTGTTTTTTAATACTTTTTTTATGGATAATTGAATTACATATATTTGGAATGTCAATAATGACATTTACTGAAGAAATTATGTTTAGTTATTCCATTGTCTTGTTATATTAAATAGTTGGTTGTGTTACCAGTTCAACATTGTCCTAATTTATAGTGGTCAGTAAAAAATATTATAGAAGTTGTTCTTTATAATTTTTAGACTAAACACACGACCAATTGAATAAATCATATATTTACAATGACTAAAAAGAAGTTTACTGTTATATGTTACATTGTGTCACCAATTCAGTAACTATCACGGTTTATAGAGGTCCATCGATTGTATCAAGTGTAAATCATAGACGCAAAGCCTTGCCAATAATATACCATATTCATTTATTGCCCTTTGTATCATATTAGGAAAAAATAAATAATTAATTAATAAAATAATAAATAATTGAATCTTATGCGATCAGATGTGCTTAAACAAGTCATGTGATCATTTGAGAGTCCACGTAAAATGTAGAAGGTGATCTAAGATTTGTGAGGATGGTTAGTTGTTGTACAACCAACATCCTCAGGTTAATATTTACCCAAAGCACAAGTATGTTGTGGGGAATTCATTTGTTCAACCAGAAGTCATCACCTCACACATCTTTGATCACCACCTGCAATTTACGTGGACTCTCACATGATCACATGACTTGTTTAGGCTCATTTAATTGCATAAAATCTAATTTTCTATTATTTTATTAATTAAACAATCCTTTTCAAAATATGTGCTAGTCAT